>NC_045162.1:4214667-4219667 GCF_900700415.2 Clupea harengus | reverse complement strand
AGTTGGATGGATATTGATTGAAAGGATTTCAGGTTAGATAAACTAGAGCACCCTTTTCAGGTGAACGTTCAAAGAGAGCTAGACCCCCATCTCCCCCACTCACTACTGAGTCCCCCAGCTCTGCCTGAGGTTCTCCAATGTCCCCTCTGTTGTCTAGATTTGTTACTGGGGCGACAGTGGTACAGGAGGTAGGGAAGGAGGTAGGGAAGTCGTTTAGTAATCAGAAGGTTGCTAGTTCGAGTCCCTGTCGAAGCGTCCTTGAGCAAGACACTGAACCCCTAATTGCTCCTGATGTGCAGTGTGCCCTCAGTGTAAATGTACAATGTGTATACATCCTTGTAAGTCGCTTTGGATAAAAACGTCTGCTAAATGACTAAATGTAATGTAAATGTTATAATACTTGTTCATAGAACACCTCATCCGCATGGGCATATGTCTGTAGGTCTTCTGGTTGAGGTCATGGGTCACGAGGTCATGGGTCACAACAAGGTCATGGGTTGGAAGAGCACACACCATGGAAAGAAAAAGGCTGCAGATTCTAGTTATGAATATTGAGTAAATCTAGGTGTGAATGTAGATTTGATCTGCAGTGACACTTATCCCGGCAGCCGTGCTCAAATCTCGAGTGTCTGTTGGAGGATGATATGTGTTGTGTTTCGCCAAAAGAGGACTTTGGAGGGGTCAAGTGGAGCGCAACTTGAGGGTGAACTCTCTTATCACTCCTCAGTTCAAGCACAGGCTACTTCAGAGAACAGAGGTTCTGTAGTGCTCTCTCTCTCTCTCTCTCTCTCTCTCTCTCTCTCTCTCTACAGACGTGCAATGAGTCACTGACAGCTTTTGGACCCTGTGCGCTCATCCCCCCTTTCTCCCCTTTCCCCCGTGCACACCCCTCTCCTACTGCTGACTCTGTGCTCTGCCTCCGAAACATGATTTTAATGCTATAGCTTCTCTGAAGAAGGTTACAGACAGGATTGATAGCTTCAATGGTTAAACGTTCATCTCGGTTCATCTCAGTTGTATTTATACGCAAGAGAAGCATCGGGTCAGGAGCTCTGTGTGCCGTGTGTTGAATTCCCGTTTAGATTTTTAAAGGTGACCCCTAAAAAGATGTAAGTTGAGCTTTAACCACCATATTGTGACCCTCAGCAGTGTGCTGGAGTTCTTTCCCTGTTCTCATTGCTTCCTCTGTTCTCATGTCACTGGGTAATGCATTTCTGATGTCTGCTGACGCCACTGAAGATGACACGGCATCCGTACATGGATTGACTGACATGATATGATACGATATGTGTAAATATATTGACTGGGACATCGTCCTCGTGTATAGATACGACCCCTGAAAGAAGAGTGTGGAATGGTAGCACACATTCCTCATTCTCTTTCAGAAATTGGCTTTGCTAGTGTCTTCATCATTGATTAACCTATTAGTACTTATTGGGCAATTTAAAAACAGTCTTGTCAGCTGAAAATCTTCAGTCACACCCATACAAATTCTGCATTGGTAAAAAGCAAAGAGTGGTGTGTGTGCGTGTGCCTGCGTGCGTGCGTGCATGCATGTTTGTGAATATGTGTATTGATGTACATATGTAGGTAAGTGTGTCTGTGTGTGTGCTATGCGTGTGTGCGTGTGCTATGCGTGTGCGCGCGCGCGTGTGCGTGTGTGCATGCGCGTGTGTGTGTGTGTGTGTGCATATTTGTGTGCTATGCGTGTGCGTGTGTGGCGCGCGTGCGCGCACGTGCGTGCGTGTGTGTGTGTGAGTGCGTGCGTGTGTGTCCGTGCGCATGTGTGCTTGTGTATGTGTGTGTGTGTGTGTGTGTATCTACTCCTTCCTGTACAGCCACATGAAGCAGTAGTGGCAGTCCTTCACCTCCTTCTCTCTGGACTGGGGTTGCTGCTGAGATGCCACGCATGGGCACAGGCCCTGCACAAAACAGCGTAGCGTAGCGGAGCGCTGCTGGCGTACAGTACTGCTCTTACATAAGAGCACTGAGGCATGCTGGGAAGGAACGACAGCTCCAAAGAGAGAGAGAGCATTTCCCGGGTAGGCAGTGGTTGGGACTGTGTGGTTCTCTCTTTTCCTATCTCAATTCTCTCTCTCTTCATATAGATCACCAGTGGCTAGGGATCAAGTATAGACTTCGACCTTTGACCCCTCACAGAGCCACCTTATAGGCCCCTGACTGTGTGCAGTTGGAGGGAGGGGAGTCTTATGTATAACGACATATTCCATATCAAATCCATAGCACATTCAAAGAGGAAGATTTCCCTAATGTCAGAAAATATTATCCTAGCTTGTCCTGTGGACTCCAAAAGAGATAGAGGGCTTTGGTGAGACGCTGAGCTAAAGAGAGTGGTTGGGTTGAAGGAGGCCTGGCAGTAGAGCTGATTGAGCACGGAGTGGGATTCGTCCTGGGCTGATTGCAGTCATCATCACGAGAACGCTCGTGTCCTCAGGAGGTTATAAATAGAGCTGACTGTGGTCCTTCACCTGCACAGTGGCAGGCTAGCAGGCTAGCAGGCTAGCAGGCAGGGAGGATGACTCCACAACACCATGGGTCTGCGTACGGATCCACTGCTCCTGCCTGAAACTAAACATCTGTGGTGATGGATGGACACACACACACACACACACACACACACACACACACACACACACACACACACACACAGTAGTGTCTGGTTGTGACTGTCCTCCTGGACAGCTTTAGCACATGATGCTGATGAAAGGCCTTGCCAAAGACCTCTGGAGGATACTTGGCCCTCAGTCCCAAACAGTCCCTTGTTGTGCTGTGAGGCCGATAGTATAGTTTACTGATGGCAGTGTGCTTTTAAAACAGGCAGGGCAGATGAAACGCGACACTAAAGATAGTGTGTCTGGGGGTGAGGCGTAGTTTAAGTCGTCCACGTCTGGCTCCTGGCTTAGTCCGAAACACTTGACTCGAATCGTAGTGAAACCGATCAGATGCTTGTCCTCCACTTAATAGTACATGGAAAAACGTTGTCTCTCTGTTTCAATTTGTTCTTTTAAAGATGGACAAATCGGGGGGCGTTCACAGCATAGCCGCGTCTATTTTGGTACCTCAGATAAAATGTCACAGCAGAAAATCTTCAACTCTCTTTGCTCTCCGTGCTTCCTGTTCCAGTCTTGTCTAACCTGGCATTCAACCCGCTGTGAAGGAGAACACCTTTACGGGCTACGTGAAGGCCATCGGCTGCCAGGCATTCAACCCGCTGTGAAGGAGAACACCTTTACGGGCTACGTGAAGGCCATCGGCTGGCAGGATAGCCAGAGTCTGTTATGCAACGGGCAGGCCAGGGTCAGGCCAGGGAAAACGCTGTGGAAACATGAACATGTTTGTTTACGCAATATCTAATCACATCACATATAGGAACCACTGGATGCAGCTGCATGGTGTTAGTCTTTACTGTGCCAGAGAAATACCTTACCAGAGCAACACGCCAGGTGCTGCGTTCAAAGTGCTTCCCAGGTTTAATCCTCTTCACAAGGTATGGCGGTGTATTTGTATGTACAGCAAAATCATACGATGGCATAGATTAAAATGTATGCTTTATTTATTCAGCTGGGAACCAGCATTCAGTCAGAAAACAGCTGTACCTGAAGCAGTTATTAGTACAATAGACATATAGATTTGTCTCTGCATGTAGCCCCCTCCCCCCACACACACACAATTATGAGTTTTGTGTTAATTAAGTAATTGGTGGGATGCCCATGAACTCCAGAACAGCCCTGATGCTGTCTTATACGATGAAGAAAAGGTAATGCACATTTCTGCGATGAGTCGGTTGAAACAAAAGCAGTGGCAGGTTGAATGCTCTTTGCAACTCGAGGGGGGTATTGAAACGGCCTTGAGGAGTTTCAGGATGTTTGTTGTCGTCGGGGGCGACTCTTTTCTTAGTCGGTGGGGGGCGGATCACCCTGGCAAGAAGTCAACAGCTGCTCCTGAATGCATCAGACCCACTGGGGATGGTCTACTCCGCCCGCCGGCAGTCACATTGCGGAGGAGGTGAACCGCCCGTCGCCTGGCAGGGAAAGTGGCGGTCCCAAGCTATGGTTTAACACATCAGGGCTAAGGTGCTGTTGCCAAGCTGTCTTGACTTTGTTTACTGCATGGCAGTGGACACACACTTGTGTTTTGAAGTTTTTCAGGAGAGTTTTAAGGGCACTAAAGATTCACATAGTTGGAGGGCGCTACATATTTCGAGGACAGCAGCAGGCGAAGGCTATTGAATCACTATTTTTATCGAGGAGCAGGAGCAGATTTTTGGGATCGGACGCCCAGAATCCTGAGCCTCCTGGTCTGTGAACTCCATCTGTGATTAGATTGCCTCTGCTTCTGCCTGTTTGTTTTGCTGGCCCGATATTTTGGGAAACCAAAGCTTGTGATCTGTTTAATGATGCATGCTGGAGATGGCATTGATGTTTAAACAGCTTTCTGAAATAGCCTTTAATGCCGCAGCGATATAATTACACAGACAGGTGTTTACCCAGATCAAAAGCTAATGCTTTCACCCTAATTTGGGGAGCCTGCAATTGTTCTGATTCACCTGTTTATCTTGTACTATACTTCTCATGGTGTTCTGCACTGAATAGTAGGATACTATTCATGCATGTACGGATCATAAAAATTCTGTTGGTGCTTGGAAATATATGTCTGAAGTCTATTTTATGTAGATGGTTTCCTCATGGGATGTGGAATCAAACCATTGATGATGACATAGAGGTATATTCACCAATGATACGTCACAGAATTTGAATGACAAGAAAGTGAGTGAAGGCGTAGATGTGGTCAGTGACAAACAGAGAGTACAAAGTTAGTTTTGCACTGGTAATTCGCAGAACGTCTCGTACAGGGCAAGTACTGGCAAGGACATGTACTTAGCACTTCTTTTAGAACTGAACCTATGGCCTTGCTGTTGGTGCGCCACTCTTTAAAAGGCTGCTTACGAAACTCTGGGACGAGCTGCAGATTAGCCGTTA
>NC_045162.1:4202167-4207167 GCF_900700415.2 Clupea harengus | reverse complement strand
ATTTTGATTCTCGGGCTCTAAAAAAACAAAGACCATGTCCAAAATCTTGGCGTTGTCATAGACTCAGATCTCTCCTTCACCCGCCATATCAAAGCACCAGTCTAATCACCATCATTAAACAGCCTCAGCTCTTTCAGGACGCTGCTGCTAGAACTCTATCCAGGACCAAGAGAACAGAGCACATTACTCCAGGTCTAAATCTAGATTTTAAAGTGCTGCTACTGGTTGTGGTGTAGGCCCACAATACATCTCTGATATGTAAAAAAAAATATATAAACCCAGTAGGTCCATGGACTCAGGTCAGCTAGTAGAGCCCAGAGTAAGGCTCTCAGATCCATGGACTCAGGTCAGCTAGTAGAGCCCAGAGTCCAAACTAAACATGGTGAAGAAGCATGTAGCTGCTATGCTGCATGAAACTGGAACAAACTGCCAATAGATCTTAGTTGTACCTCAAATGTAGCAAATTTTAAATCCAGGTTGAAAACATTTCTCTTTTAATGTGCCTATGATTGCGCTCTAAAACTTGCACTCTATTCTTACCGCACTTTAATTCTGAAAGTAGATCTCGTCATTCGCGATGGGGAGTGACGTCTCAGTCTTACGGGCTAAGCTCAATTGGCGGGCCTATTTATAGACTCTATTCAGGCCTGTCTCTGAAAAGGGTTGTATTCAGGCTTTTGCTCTATGCTTCTCTACCCTGTCTTCCAATAAACACCACATACAATGGGCTACATCTACTATGGTTTTATTCTACTTTATGTACTTTACTTTATATACTTTCTTTTATTTTGTAAAAGATTCAAATTTTTGATCTCTTATTGTTTTTCACTGTTAAGCACTTTGGCTTTTATTTTATTTTGGATGTTCTTTCCTTTTGCTTTCATTTATGTAAAGCACATTGCATTGCCTCTGTGTATGAAATGTGCTATAAATATAAATCTAAATACACTTGTCTTGCCTTGCCTAAGTGAAAGTCTCTGGTGATGGTAATATATGAGAGGTATTATCATTACAGTCTAGAAAGCATGACTATTCTTTCTTCTGACGTTCCCTATATGTGGCCTTTTGTGGTGAGTAGTTAGTAGCAGCTGGGCTTAGCAAAGTGATTTGCAATACTGACCTGACACACACAAACACACTCATATACACAGGCGCGCACACACACACACACACACACACACACACACACACACACACACACACACACACAAATGCACACACCAGTCTGCTGTCAGGTCAGGTATCACGCTCAACGTCAATGCATTATGATAAATCAGGTCATCATGGTCATTCTTAGATACCGTGAGATCCGTGTGTTTGCTGACCTCAACCCTTCAGTTGTGTCATGAGCCCATACTGTCACAGGCTCATCTCAAGCTAATCTGTGAGTTGGTCCGCCGTTAACCATTGAGGTTACCCACCAGCTCTGTGCACATTCCAGGGGCGTGTGTGGCTTACTGCTCCTCCACTCTCCAATCTCCTGAACATGTGGTGACCCCGCTGTGTGCTGCTGTGCTAGTATGCTAGGCTAGGCCGCTACGCGTTGCTCGCTGGTAATATGTCAGCATGAGCACTGGCTCTCTGCATTCAGACTTTTAAGATGGGATTATTGTGTGTGTGTGTGTGTGCGTGTGTGCGTGCGTGTGTGTGAGTGCGTGTTTAGGGGGTGGAATTAAGGCGCAGAGCAGAGCAGAGCGTGGTGTTTGCAGGCTGCTTGGCGTGGCTCGGCTCTGCTGTGGGTGGCGTCACTGGTGTGCCCGCCCTGCACTGTGCTGCTCGGTGCTGCTGGCTATTGCGTAAGCGGGCCCGCAGCACACTCTGCTAGCACGTCCGCTAAAGCTGCAATGCCACTGCTAGCACGCCAACAGCAGGGAGAGGACATAGGCTGGAGGGCCCGCTCACTGAAGATGACGAAGATGAAAGTCATTGCGTTATTAGTGATAATGAATAGGTGCACCAGTGATGTAATATTACAACGCACTGGATTCATAGCCTGACATACAGTCATGGTATCAGTGATGGTTTTGATCATGATTGCAGCGCCGGATTCGTTCTGCCTAAATGCTCCAAACCAGCAGTGAGTTCCCTTTTTCAGTAGGTGCCGATGATACTGTATATACATGAGTGGGTGTCATATCTTCATTCAGTCGGGTCCAACTCCCGTTGCTGTCTCTCAGCTCACAGCCAGGGAGGGTTTCTCTGCCCAGCTGTGTATTACTAGACAACTCGCCGCTCGGAGCTTGGCTTGCAGCAGAAAGACTAAACTGTCTGTCATCTAATCCTGATTGAGAACCGAGAGGGTCAGTTACTCGATCTGGGCCTAAATCCTCGTGGAGCAGCTGTTGTTTGGCTGATGCCGGGATACAAGTTTGTCATGTTAATTGCAGTTGGCTGTTCCGCAGAACCTCACCTGTGACATAAAAACACTCGTCTCTAATCGGCAGCATTGGTCCTTCTCTTCAGCCCGGGCACCGTGAGCCTTTTCAGTGTCGTTACCTCTGAACTCTGAACTCTGACCTCTGGTTATGTGTATCAGACGTCTCGGTGACGAGCACCGCTCAGCTTACCAACAAATTCAAGTGTCCAACTAAGTTCTCTTTTCAGTTCAGTTCCCTTCAATTCAGTGTAATTCAGCTCAATTCAGTTGTTACAATGACAATAACAACTCAATTCAGATGTTATTGTCATTTGTGCCACAAGAAATCTAGAAGCAACTCATCACATAATCACAAGTCTCTATACCTCTGTGTACCTGGGTCCCTATACCTCAGCAGTACACGCAGGCTATATACTCACCCTGCCTTCCATTCCCCCCTCCCCCGCCTTCACCCTCTCCTCTCCTCCCCCCTCGCTGTCGGGCAGGAGTCCTGCTCTGTGTACTCCACCCATCACAAGCCATTAGGGGCGGATTGGCAGCGGCCGCCCTGCCCGCCCTGCCCGCCCGGGCGCAGACGACATGTCAGAGAGCCACCTCCCTGCGTGCGTGAGAATGTGCCGACTCAGGACTGGCAGTGGAGCTGTCACATCAGTGGAGAGAGGGGAGATGTGGACACACACACACACACACACACACACACACACACACACATATAGACATGCACATCTCACACACATGCATGCCTACACACACCTTCGCAAATGCACCCCCCCCCCCCCCCACCCAACTCCACACACACACACACACACACACACACACACACACACACACACACACACACACCTAAACATATACTCATACACACACACATACACACATACACACATATTCACATGCTCACCCACACACACACAGACACATGCATGCCTACACACACCTTCGCAAATGCACCCCCCCCCCCCCACGCCCACCCAACTCCACACACACACACACACACACACACACACACACACACACACACACACACACACACACTCCTACACAGAAATGACAGCCTTTTGAGGCCAGACCTCAGAGTGTCCGGTGGTCCTGTTGCTCCCTGGCACATCTCTACAGTTTCAGCCCCACAGCTCTGTGATGTGTGTGTGACCGCCCGGCGCCCAGTCACTCAGCTGCTGGATCTGGCAGTGCCAAAGTCACCACTCAGTTCCCGGAAGATAAAGATGTAAATAAATGACATAGAGCTGGACACAATCTCCTCTCAAATGGTGCCAGACGGATGCTTATGCACGACTAAAGATGTGGAGCGGTTGCTTTATATACGATACAGAAGTAGATGGCTTGAGACCCAGTGGTGATCTGAAGTGTGGTACATGGCTTGAGACCCAGTCGTGATCTGAAGTGTGGTACATGGCTTGAGACCCAGTGGTGATCTGAAGTGTGGTACATGTTTGAGACCCAGTGGTGATCTGTAGTGTGGTACATGGCTTGAGATGTGAAACTGTGCAGCACTGGGGCGTGTGATTAGCAGCAGAGCTCTTGCCCTGCAGGTGAATGTCTTGTGTGTGGAGGAGGCCGAGTCAGACTCGTGGAGAAGAGGAGCCGTCCAGAGAAGTTTGATTAATTAGTACTTCCCCCAAATCCCTGCCGCGCCACTGACGGGCCGCTGTGTAATTGAGATGGCATGTGCGTGGGAACTCCGCCGGGGTCTGTGTCTCCTCCCTTTGCTCTCTTTCTCTCTGTGTGTCTCACTCTGTGTGTCTCACTCTCTTTCTCTCTTTCTCTCTGTGTCTCACTCTCTTTCTCTCTGTGTGTCTCACTCTGTGTGTCTCACTCTCTTTCTCTCTATGTGTCTCACTCTCTTTCTCTCTGTGTCTCACTCTCTTTCTCTCTATGTGTCTCACTCTCTTTCTCTCTGTGTGTCTCACTCTCTTTCTCTCTGTGTCTCACTCTCTTTCTCTCTATGTGTCTCACTCTCTTTCTCTCTATGTGTCTCACTCTTTCTCTCTATGTGTCTCACTCTCTGTCACTCCAGCTCGAGCCTTCTCTATTTTTCTCTCTTTACTTTATATCTCATTGGGTCTTGTTTTTTGAGTTTCTTTTTCTCCCACTCATCCTGTTTGTTTTCCCTTCTTCCTCTCTCTCTCGTCCCGGGCATCTCTCCATCTCTCCATCTCTCCATCACTCCTCTCTGCGCTGCTGCGTGTCTGAGGCTGAAGTGCTCCCCTGCTGAACTGATGCCGGTGCCACTTCCTGTTAGCCCGTAGCAGAGCGCTAACTGCAGCCTCAGCATCTCCAGTGGTGCAGCTGGTAGCAGTGGCCTCTGTTTCTGTTTGACCTATATTTAACAACGGGCACACACATACACATACACACACTCTCACAAATTCTCTCTCTCCCTCTCCCTCTCTCTTTCCCTTTGTCTCTCTCTCTCTTTCTCTCTCACACACACACACATTATCCCCCCCCCCCCCTCTCGCTCTCTCTCCCTCTCACACACACACATTCTCTCTCTGTTTCCATCTCTCTCTCTCTCTCTCTCTCTCTATCTCATACACACACCCTTTTTTCCTGAAGGTTCTATACTGAACAGCCGGCCCTCATTAGCTTCAGTCCACCGTCC
>NC_045162.1:4184667-4199667 GCF_900700415.2 Clupea harengus | reverse complement strand
GTGTGGGCTGAGTGCCTGATGCAAAGCCTCATGTCCTCATGTCCTCATGTCCATGGGCTGGAGCTCGTCCTGCTTGTCTTTCTTCTACGGCTCCATCACCCACCGACCTGCTCTCCATCTCAGACTGGGGCGTGACCCCTCAGCCGTGTCTGTGACTCTCTCTTCCTCTCGCTGCACTCTCTGTCTCTCTCTCTCTCTCTCTCTGTCTCTCTCTCTCTCTGTGTCTGTCTCTGTCCCACTCTCTCTCTGCCACTCTCTCATTCTGTCTCACTCTCTCTCTGTGTTAGTCTCTCTCTGTGTCACTCTCTCTCTCTCTCTCTGATCCTCTCTCTCTGTGTCACTCTCTCTCATTCTCTTTCTCTCACTGTGTCACTCTCTCTCTCTCTCACTCTCTCTCTCTCTGTGTCACTCTGTCTCTCTCTCTCGCTTTCTCTGTGTCTCTCTCTCTGCCCCACTCTCTCTATCCCACTCTCTCTCTCTCTCTCTGTCACTCTCTCTCTCTCTCTCTGTCTCTTTCCCAGTCTTTCTCTTTTACTCTTTTACTCCCTTCATTTGTCTCTCATTACTTTTTTTCCTTTAGCCTTTCTTTCTTTTCCTGTCCGGCTCTCTTGCTTACTCTTTCATGTCGTTTCTTTCTATCAGTTCTTCCATCCCTTCGGTGCCTGTTCCTCTCTGTTTCTCTCTGTTTCTCTCTCTTTCTCTCTGTTCCTCTCTCTTTCTCTCTGTTTCTCTCTCCTGTTCGCTGGCTTACTCTTTCATGCCCTTTTTCCTTTTCTTATCTTCTTCTGGCCTTTCTCTTTCTCTGGTGTCCTGGCCTACTCTTTCATCTTTTCTCTCTCCATCCTTATCTCCTTTTGGCCTCTCTTTCTTTCATTTCCCTCCCTTACCCACTTGTTATCTTTCTCACTGTACTTCCTCTCTCTCTCCCTCCTTCTCTCTCTCTTTCCCTCCTTCTCTCTCTCTCTCTCTTTCCTCGTGACTGTGTCAGATGTCCCTATGACGACAGCAGCTGCTAGTGTGCCACTTCCTCTGGTCTTTGTGTCCATGAATGGCATTGCAGTGCAGTGGTCCTGTCCTTCCCCCTCCTGTCTCTCCCCAGCGATGCGCTGAAGTTGCCTCATGAGAGGATGGCCTGTGTCATGTGTTGTGAGAGGCGTCTGTGCCCCTGTACTTCTCTCTTTCTTTCTTTATGTTGTTTTCAGTTGTTTTTCTCATCTCTGCGTCTCTTGGGTTTCTCCTGTCCAATTGTCTGCTTGTTTGAACAGGTGGTTTCCCTTTAGCGGGATCACTGAGCTGGTTAATAACGTTCTCCAACCTCAACCAAAGTCCCCCAATGAGAAGGAGCCTGAACCGTAAGTAAGAGTGGTTGCCTCCGCCTTGACACCCCCAACCCATACCCCTACCCCCCCCCCCCCCCCCCCCCCCCCCCTCAGACGCCTATGGCCCAGCCCAGCAGTCAAACTAAAACAAATGAACCTCATTTGTGTGCCCATCATAAGACTTGATGTGTGCAAATCTCTTCATTGGAAAGTCTTATTCATGCAAAACTCCCCCCCCCCTTGGGTGTACTCCCATACATGTGTGCACTACAGTAATGGCTGACTTCATACAGTACTGTAAGCATATCTTGTCAGGGTGAGGTGTTTGTTAGCTGATCTGCAGCCCTCATTAAAAGTGATAAACTGGTGTATATGATACAGCGTGCGGCCGCCAGCCAGACGCGCTCCATGCGATATATTCATGTGAATATGCAGCAGCTCATGCCGCTGTCTCGTCTGTCTTAGCGTTTGTCTTAGCGTCTGCGGCTAGGTGCGGGGCTCACATTTCCGCAAAGCAAACTGATGTTAGTGTTTGCTTGCTCGTGTGTGTGTGTGTGTATGTGTGTGTGTGTGGGGGGGGGGGGGGGGGGGGGGTGGGTGGGTGTGATGTTGTTTGAACTCTTGCGTGTGCGTTTATGGGTGTGTGTGTGTGCATGTATGTGTGTGACCATACGTTAATATTTGTTGAAGTGTTGAAGTGTGTTGTGGAAGTGTTTTGTTCTTTGTGTGTGTGTGTGTGTTGTGTGTGTGAGTGTGTGTGGGTGTGTGTGTGTGTGTGTGTGTGTGTGTGTGTGTGTGTGTGTGTGTGTGTGTGTGTGTATAGAAGCGCAGAAAGCAGCTGTCTGTCCTCCACGTGACCAAGTGTGTTTGTGAGATGGGGTTACGCCTCGGGCGGTGGGGGTTGGGGTTGTGGCGGGGGTTGGGGGGGGGGTTTGTGCCTCGCATCTGCCCTGTCCTGCCACCTGACCCCTCTGATATCGGACCCCTCACTCCCTCCGTGCCCACGGGCTGTCTGCAGCCCAGAGACCCGTGAGGAGCTGGACGCCTTCACTGCAGAGGGGAGAAGGGGCTGGCTGTGAGGAGCTGGACGCCTTCACTGCAGAGGGGGGAAGGGGCTGGCTGTTTTAAGTGTGCGCTCTGTGATATTGTATATGGATGTGTTTCATGATTAGCGCCCCCATCCAGGAGTGTGAGTGTAGGTGGGATGGTGATGGGGATGTTAGTGGGTAATGCAAGCAGTGGACGAGGTGATGGGTTATTATGTGATATGTGGGAAAGGCTAGTGGGTCGTTTCGAGAACTATTTGATGAATATATTGAAGATGAAAGTGGTGGATGGTTGATGGTTGTAGGCAGTTGGCCTTGACTGACACGGCCGTGATTGGACAAGAGCTCTGGCCAGAGGAGAAAGTACAGCGCTGGGATCAGATCGTATCACCGGTGGAGGAGAAATCTCAAGTGGCTAATCTTCAATGCTGCGTTGAGACACTTATAGGCCAAGGATTAAACACCGCCAGAACAAATTAGGGCAGTTTTGTTTTACCGGAAACTCAGACGGTGATAGGTTGAATTTCGAATTGTGACAAGATGAAATATTCGGTAGATACATGAGCATGTTGCATCCTGCTTTAAAAAGAGTGCCATTTGTAATGATTTGCTGTTGAGCATCTCAAAGACCTTACTAGAATTAAAAGGACAATTGTTCTCCCAGGAAAATGTCCTCAGAACCGCTATACCTGCGATGGCTCTGACCCTGGCCAGCTGCTTCATCCACTGCAGGTATCTGCTTTGGGTCAAAAGACTGCGTTTCTAGGAGCAGGGACGGCGGCCTGTTTATGGTTTACACTGAAGCTCTCAGTAAAAGGATAGCTCTGCTCAGTAATTCACCCCGCTGATGAATCTTTCAGGGGGAGTGGTGAGGCCGATGCCGTTCTGATCGCCATATATTATGAAGTCAGCGCAGGGGTTTTGGTTTCGATTGACACACGCCATACAAAATGCATGTCTGTCAGATGGGCCGGGCTTGTGTTCCAGCGCTCAAACCTGCTGTCAGTCCCGGTGACATTCGTGTTCATAGTGATTCACTGCCGGCCCAGTTGGACCACCTTCAGGCGGCTCGTGTCCAGCCGAAGGTTTAGGTCATCCTGCTCTGTATATGATGAGAAGTGATACTTTGTGGTTCAAAGGTCGTGAGTGGAAGCTGGAAAGTGTGGTCTGAGGTGTGGCTTGACAGTCGTTTATCCTGCCACTTTTAGCCCTCAGTGGGACCCTTGTGATTGGACGATTAGCTCGCGGCCGGCCCCTGAAACAGAAACACGGGTGCAAATGATTCATTAAATGGCAACCTGAGAAAGTGGAATTAAGTAAAGTAAGTGCTGGTCGGCTTTCAGAACTCATGTGACACCAGCAGTATTGCGCCCCCGTCTGGTGGATCAGGGGAAGACTGAAACCAGCTGTACATCAGCACAACGCTAGATTAAGTCCAAGGGAGACAGGAAATGCTAAATAGACAAGCTGTTCTGAAAAAACACAAAAATGTTTCTCTCTGGACTTGTTTATCATAGTACGCTGTTACATCCCACCAATGGTGCTGAAAAACACTCTTTTGATTCAGCTTGATTTTCATTCTCAGATATGACAGGTAAATAAAGTTTATGAACAGAATCTTGTTGAATATGATTCCTGCACAGCTTATGTGTCTACTTCCATCATCCATGCATGTTTGGTGACACACTATCTAAAGGTTACAGAGGGCTGATCAGATGTCATGTTTGATGAACTACATTGTTCAATGTTTACAACAGATAGCCATTTTGTTCAATGTTTACAACAGATAGCCATCTTGTTCAATGTGTACAACAGATAGCCATTTTGTTCAATGTTTACAAGAGATAGCCATCTTGTTCCCACAGCTGACACATGCAAAGTACTAACCCTTTATACCGTGTTTATAACGTCCTTACACATATAGCAACCCCACAGACATCGCTGATTCTTAACTTTCTAATTGTGCATTCGCCACTCTACTAGCACAGGTTACATCTCTAGATCTACAGATTAGGAAGAGCTGTAGGACTGTATATCATTGGTTATATACATATATATATATATATATATATATATATATATATATATATATGTATATATATACTACATATATGGAACATATACTGTATATATATATATATATATATATACACTACATATAAGTATTCCCTATATGTAGTGTGGTGTAAGCGGAACTGGACCTGCAGCTGACCCTTGTGTTTCCCTTGCGCTGCTCCTCTCCAGGAAGTTGCACCAGCAGTTTGAGAGCTACAAGGACCAGGTGAAGCAGATGGGGGACGAGGCCCAGACCACGCCAGAGCAGAAGGCCGACGCCCCCACCTGCGGGATCTGCCACAAAACCAAGTTTGCCGACGGCTGCGGCCACCTCTGTTCCTATTGCCAATCCAAGTTCTGTGCGCGCTGCGGGGGACGCGTGTCCCTGCGCTCCAACAAGGTACACACACACACTCTCTCACACACACACACACACACACACACACACACACACACTCACACTCACACTCACACTTACACACTCACACACTCACACACACACACACACAATCTGAAACACACACAGACACAGAGACATGTATGCAGCAGCCTACAGCTGTGTGGATGCAAATAATGTAAACACACACACATATCCCTCAGGAACATACATGCGCACACTCACTTGTACATATACACATGCACACTCATACACACATACATACACATTTAAATACACAATAACAGATAAACACTTCATTATTACTCTTGGCCACATACCTCCCTTACAGACACACAGAAATGCAATGCCAAGCTCACTGAAGCATTTGTAGCTTTTTCAAGAACCCTCAGATTCCGTCTAGAATCTGTTCCTCCTAGCACCTGGTGTGTGAGACGACAACATGCATAGATGAGTAATGTTATACACTGTATGGTGCCGTGCTCTATATCATGTTACTGTGATGTGTGCTGGGTGGAGGAACAAGTCTGTCTCATCAGACACATCGTCTGGGCTCAGCCAGTTAGCCTTTCTGGCCATGTGTCTCTGTCAGCCCAGGAGCAAGAGGTCACGGGGTCACAGGTTGTATGACCGGCTGTATCTGTGTGTCTCAGATCAGATCAGATCAGATTGGCCGGCCATGACCTTTGCTCCTCTTCACTGTCTGAAATTGGACCTCCTCCGGTGATATTAAGGAACCATTTGTGATACACACTGCTTGCTCAATTATTTATTTGCTCCAAAATGGGTCACAGAGTTTAAAGGCAGAGAGGTTCTGAACTTTAACATGGCTGCCTGGCTTTTCTGGGCAGCTTGGTTGCTCTGACTTAAATATTTGTAGTGTTCTGTCCAACCGTGTGTGAAACTTTTCAACACTTCACTCTGTGACCACTAGAGGGCAATATAGAGTTGCAGTTGCAAACCACTCAAGCCAGCCTCTTCTTCTGCCAAGCTTATCTTAACCTTTCCATGTCTCTCCCTCAGTGGAAGAGCTGGCGCTTTGAGTTATGCTGCTGCTAATAATGAGCTTTTGCTATTTTGTCTTAGCTTCAATGAAGTGTATGTGTATGTGTGTCTATGCATGTGTGTGTATCTCTCTATCTCTCTCTCTCTCTCTCTCTCTCTCTCTGTATACTTGTGTGTTAACTGCTAAATGTTATGCTGTCGCTCATAATTGTTTCTCCTTTTTTCTCTCTTGCTTTCTGTCTTTTTTTCTTTCCGTCTGTCTAACTGTCTTTATTTTTCTCTCTTTCTTTCTCTTGCTCTCCTCCCCTCCCCTCTCTTCTCTCTCCCTGCTGCATTCCTCTTGGGGAATTGCAACAGGAGGATAAAGTGGTCAGCATCTTCTCTTCTACTAATAGATGTTTATGGTCCCCTAGCCCAGACATGTGCACCTCACACACACACACACACACACGCACACGCACACGCACACACACACACACACACACACACACACACACACACACACACACACACACACACACACACACACACTGACAGACTCCGTGTCCACATAGAGTAACCCAATAGGAAATGAAGAAGGTGTGGTTGGTTGTCGGCGGTAGTTGTACTAGTCTTATTGCGGAGTATTTTTCGTTCTTTTTTCACGTGGCCACGCAATTTGCTTAACAACTGTATTTTAAGTACCCAAAAAACAAAACAATGCTTTTGCACTGAATGATTTTCTAAAAAAAAATATATTGTGCATTACATAGAGCTTTTTGATTGTTGACATATAAGTAGGTAAAACATGGGAATCGAGCCAGTACAATTTGAATGCATTTTTTTATGTTTCAAAAAAGAGAGTTCTTTTTATTTGGGTATACACTAAATCCTCCACAAAGACAGGTTACGTGGTGTAGCCTTCTGAAACCTCTGACAATGGCCATCACTCGCATACGATGTATATTATCTAGATAGGCACCCTCTGGAATACAGTTATCCTCATCTAACTGTCATTTTATTTAACTGGTATTTCCACTTTTGTCAGATATACTGCGAGATCACGACAAATCCCAAACTGTGTCATAAAGCAGTGAAATATGGCTGTGCTTGGGGCAAGGCAAACATTGGAGTGACATTTAGATTTGTAGATGTGGAGTTTGAGAAAAGCAGACGGAGGGGAAAAGAACCCCAGTTGCTGTGATCGATGTGTAATCTGAGTTCCTAAAGGGCCTCTGCGTTTGGATGTGGAGCAGCGGAGACATTAGCAGGGAGAGTAAGATCGTTTGAGCACAAGCCACCGCCACCGCTGCTGCTGGGACTGTTGTCCTGTTGTCCTGTTGTCCTGTTGTCCTGATTCCAGGTAAAGTCAAGTATAATAATCCCACATGGCAGTGTGGTTGTTGTAAGGGGATATGATATAAGCTTGAGGCTTGAACTACTAATGTCTTGAGGAACTCTTCCATAATTGTTGTGAGAGGCTGTTCATCATACCCCATGCATTCTGGAGGCCCGCCCTGGGAGGCCCTGGTTCATGCCGGCTGACGTGGCGCTAAAGTGGGCATATCTGTCGCAGCACTCACTGTGGATGATGCAGCTTTCAATCTGCATGTCTACATGTCTATATGTCGTGGTAGTATTCAGTTTAACTTCTGACATAATTAAAATGAGGTTAGTTCTGACTATTACATTAATACGGTAATTTGACTGTTGATGTGACTTGACCCCACTTCCATATATAGAGTTTATGGACTACATACACGCAGTGACCATTGTCAGTTCCAGGCCATTTGAATGCCAACTGACTGTACAGCACTCTACTTCACAGCATCCCTTTATTTGAAATGTAGAAATAAACATGAGGTGACATTCAGTACCCAGTGCCTAAATCCAGCACCAGCCCGACTAGTGGACAGAATAATAACGTGTGTGTGTGTGTGTGTGTGTGTGTTTGTGTGTGTGTGTGTGTTTGTGTGTTTGTGTGTGTGTGTGTGAGTGAGTGTTTGTGTGTGTGTGTGTGAGAGAGAGTGTGTGTGTGTGTGTGTGTGTGTGTTTGTGTGTGTGTGTGTGTGTCTGTGTGTGTGTGTGTGTGTGTGTGGCTTCCCTATCCGTTTTAGCCCAGTCATTTGAGATAAGCAGGGCATAATAAACGGCCCGTGGCGGTGAGGCTGTGGCTGCACCTTGTCTACCGCTGGCAGGCCACGCGCTCCTTTGTGTGCCCGAGATAATAGACGTGGGATCGGCTTTCCCGATCCGCACAGATGGCCACGCTGCCCACAGGAGCCCGTCCGCAGGTTCACCGGGAGTTCTGGCCGTCACACACCTGAGCGCTTCTCCGCGGGGCTGACTGATGGGCGAGGGGACTGATGCACCGGTCCCTGTGTGTGTGAGTGTGTGTGTGTGAGTGTGTGTGTGTGTGTGTGAGTGTGTGTGAGCGTGTGTGTGTGTGTGTGTGTGTGTGTGTGTGTGTGTGTGTGTGTTTGTGAGTGTGTGTGGCTCTCGCCTGTCCTGCTTGTCCACACCTCATCCTGGATCCCAGCTGCTCCTCCTCGAAGGGCCTGAATGGAGAGACCTGAAGCCTGGGTCCAAAACATCCCAGCGTGTCTTTTTCTGTCTTTTTTCATTGCCCTGGCCTGTGCTGTGCATTAGCCAGTCCTGCTCGCCACCACATGCGTTCCCCTTGTGTCTGGTTGCAGAACCTGAAGACCTGCAGGTGGAGTGGGTCATGGATTAGGTTCCCAGGCTGTACTGGGTGTCCAGATTCTTTTTCAGACCCAGGCGGCTGACGTCACCCGTGGGGGTTGGTCGGGGCCAAAGATCTGGGGACCTTCTGTGGCCGTCATCACTCCCTGATACTCTAATGACGTACAGCATTTAACATTTGTTGCCAATTAAAAAAAAAAAACAAGCTGAATCACCAAAGAGCATGATGGGAAAACCACACAGTTCACCCAAAGCATGTATTTAGAGTCTTTAGAGTAAGCAGACTAACTTGCACAAAATGAACGCATAGATTACAGAATCTCTATCAGGTTCAGACAACTGGTGAGGACGTTGGGTGAAACCTAGGCATCCCAGAAAACAGCGCCCAGTCACGCAAGGGTCCAGACCCTGACTCACTACTTCACCGCAGCCCTAAAGTGGGCAGAAAACGCCCGATCGTATTCCAATGTGCAATGTCCGACAGCTCCACCGGCCGCCCTTGACACCAGAACGTGTAAATATTGATGCCGTTTCGGAGAACAAGATCCACCTCGCCACAGTTGTCGCCGTTTGAGAGAGGAAAGGCAATGCTGATGGAAAAAGACGTACAGATTTCACCGCGGCCGCCTCTTTCACTGACACATTAGCTTGAGAGGGCGAGTTCCTCAGATTTAGCTGAGGCAGAGAGATCATTTCACTCTGCTACCGTCAGTTAGCATCTACTTGTAATTTCCGTTTCCTGACTGACTTCGTCTCTTGCAAAAGTTGCTGGGTAGAATAGCGTTATTTAGCGTAGACTGCGTCTTGATTGAGTTTTGACGGATACATAAAGAAAAGTGAAACTCGAAGATTGAATCGCGCACTTTTGGATTCTTTTTGATATAGGGGAGTCGGGTGGTACCACTGAGGACATTTTCCCGGCGCATTTTTCAACTGTCAACTTGTTTTGCTTTTAAGAGAAAATCAGCAGTATGGCGATGGCAGTGGTAAAATGATACCAGCGCCATGATTTAGCTCTTTTGCAATTGTAGTCGAAGTGACATTGTGGAGTATGTACAATATTTTGAGTTTTCACGGCATGGCCATGGGCGATGAGTTACAGCGAATGTGATTGGAACCGACCCTAACAGGCCATTACCAGCTGATAAAAGGCGATTCTCTCGTGGCGACAGCGTGCCAGATGTGAGCTGTCCATGGTGCTGAACTCACTGTAGCTCGCCCCCGCCACCGGGACCTCGCCTGGTCTAAAATTGAACACAGGAATACTTATTTTTTCCCGCTTCCCAACTGGATACATTCTAGCCTTCTCTGCCAAGATGGGTAAGTGGTAAAAGCAGCATGTTCAGTTTTCCTACAGTGTTGCACTTTTTTAAGATGTTGGCACAGCAACGCCAAGTAAATAGTAAGTAGCTTCGATTATTTCGGACCTAAACACTCCACATGGAATATAGAATATAGTAATGTATACCAGTGTACCAATGTATACCGTATATAAGTTCATTGTTATCGGCATCAGTGAACAGTGAAATGCACATATCAGAAGAAGACGATTTAATGAGCACTTGAAATAACATCTAATAACATTCAGGGAGAGCGGCTTGTTTAAACTAAAACAAAAAAATGTATAGTATATTATAAGATTTATAATAATAATATTAATCATATATATATATATATATATAACGTACTATATTATTTAGTATTATTAATAACATATTTTGATGGTGGGTTAAGGGTGGGCGGTGAGATTTCAAATATTTGTAATTGTCTCCATTACCTTGACCATATTCTAGGAAATGTGTGCTCCCCCAAAACACACTCCCTCGTTCTCACAAGCTCAATTTAAAGGATTCCTACTCAACTTTGAAAAAAATTGCATGCATAATAATGCATTAGCTAAGTCTGTTGTGAGGCGCTGCGCTCTAAAATTAGAACGTCATTAATTCCTAATGTTCCACGTGCGAGGATGTGTTCTGACATGTGAATGAAACCGCTCACATCCATGGAGCCACACCAGTTTGGATTGGAATGTTAAGAAACGGATTTTATAGTCCTCGTATCCATGCAGTTATGTATTGCGCAAAGATAAAATGACTAAACCGAAGAATTTCCAGGCGAGCTCCGGTGCACACATTTCCACATGTAAGCCTTACGGGACCTGCGGTTCAGTCCAGGTGAAGGTTGCCCCGCAATATGATACCTGTGACAGTTCACTCACCGCGGCATGAATATTTCACCGTGACGCATCTTTTAATTTAGCCCTCGTTCTTTGTTCTGTGTGCTTCTCTATAACCAGGCCCTCATCGCTACGACCCCGGACATGCCTGCCTGAACGAGTGGATGTTTCAGCGGCACACTTGACACACAATGCTCCCGATCAGCCACTAGAAAATCAGACTTTGAAAACTAGTTTTTCCCTTTACAGAATTAGTTTGTCCCTTAAAGAATTCGTTTTCTCGTTTTTATACATTTTAACACTAAAGTATTACAAACCACAAATATGTCAAATAAAACATTCGGGAGCAGTGTAGTCCTTTATCAAGGTGTGAAGGTTGTGTTACAGCTGCTCAACCCAGATGCAGTGTGGAGGCCAGGTGTTTGCGTTACAGCTGCTCCACCCAGATGCAGTGTGGGGGCCACGTGTTTGCGTTACAGCTGCTCAACCCAGATGCAGTGTGGAGGCCAGATGCAGTGTGAAGGCCAGATGCAGTGTGGAAGCCACATGTTATCCTTAAGTCTATACCTCCTGCCTCACCAAGCCCATGTTGTTGTGGTTATTCTTTTTTTGGCAGCATGGTAGGTGTTTCTGTTGACAGCTCCGTGAGGGCATCAGAGGGTGCTGTCAAAGGGCTGTGTCCTATCCTGAGTGGCCCTGTGCGGGGGCCTGTGTTGTGTCCTATCCTGAGTGGCCCTGTGTAATCGGCCTGTGTTGTGTCCTATTCTGAGTGGCCCTGTGCGAGGGCCTGTGCCGGGGCCTGTGTTGTGTCCTACCCTGAGTGGCCCTGTGTTGTCTCCTACTCTGAGTGGCCCTGTGTAATGGCTTAAATGCTGCTGTTACTGCAAGCGGTTGCCCTCCCGGCTGCTTTGACAACCTTGTCACAACACTGCAGTGGTGATTTCTGACCACAAGAGGAAGCTCAGTGATTGAGCACCGAGAACAGTGTGTGTGTCGGTGTGTGTGTGTTTGTGTGTATTATGTTTTCCATCCTGACAATTTGACTCAGTAAGACCTCCATTTAACATGTTTTTGTTTTTGGAAAATCACAGAAGATGAACCAAGTAGTGGACTTAGGCAAGGTGCTGCTCATTCAGTTTATTTATTTATTTGTTTGTTTGTCTGTGACAAAGGCATATAGTGGCCAGCAGTTACTTTGGCTGGTGCTGGTGACTAACGACATGATTTAAATCTGGCGTTCTCAATCCTGCTGCTGGAGCCCACTGCCTTTGCACCTGCTCTATGTTTGATGCTTCAGCCACACCTGATTAAAGTTAGTGTAAGTATAACGCAGAGCAGCCACACCTGATTGAAGTTAGTGTAAGTATAACTCCGAGCAGGCAAGAGACAGAGATAGGAGCAGGACCTGGAACCACGGCTTTAACCTACAGACTAACCAGTGAAAATACAACGCAAAGCAAGCAAACATAGAAAACACGTAGAATGGGGACAGGAACAGGAACAGGACTGGGAACCACGGCTTTAACCTACAGACTAACCAGTGAAGATACAACACTCAGGCCACTTTGTTTCAGTCTACAGTGCCTATTCCCCTGGGTGCAACTGGAGGTGGTATGTGGGCGTAGAGCAGCAAGCCCTGTCAAGGAGCACGTTTCTGGGGGAGCTGTGCTCTGGGGACCAGCCTCCCCTGGGTCTTCTCTGCGAATACGACCGTCTAGTGTGACTTGCTCTCCAGAGCACAAGAGTCTATTTTCGGCTGCTCAGGTTCAATGACTATGAAATGTGCAAATGCAGGGAGAGATGTCCCTGCCTCCGGGGTGGGGGGTTGGCGGAGGGAACGGGGGGGGAGAGGTTGAGCGTCTCACCGGCTCTCCACCTCCTCCCCCCACACCTCCCAGAGTGTCACTCAGGCGTGAAGAGAGGAGCTGCAGAGAGAGCGAGGGAGGGAGGGAGCGAGGGAGGTGGGGGGACTTTGACTAATCTGCAGGCAGCCTCCTCTGCCCCTGATCTAACTGCCCAGAGAAAACCTGTGCCTCAACAGTGGTGGAGAGGACATCAGAAGGAGCATGACCACCAGCATCTTGCCCCTCACACCGGGCGTATGCGCCAGCCTTTGGCATTGGACACCCTGGTCTCTGCTGCTCCACCCAACGCTCCTCCCCTCTCCCACCTCTCACGGTGGCCCCACAACTCCCCATTCCCTTCCTGGAAAAGCATGTCAGCCTCCACAGAAGTTGCACACTCAGGATTCGGGAATACCGTCTCCCCCAGTGCTTGTGTGCTCAGCCCCTCGTCAGCTGTTTTGGAATACTAATGTTCCATTAGGCACGCGGGGCTCGGCGGTGGCAGCGCCGGTGTGCCCAGGCCCCCGACTTCGACTCCGGCTTAGAAGGTCTTTAATTACCATTGGCAGATTGGAGCAGCCGCCCTCCACTGCCTTGGCGTTAATTGCACTTGTGCGAGGGGTAAATAAGTAGGTCACGCTTGTATGTACAAGGCACTCTATACGTGTTAAAGAACGAGGACGCGTTTGAGGAGAGGCAGCTATTCTCGTGAGCGAAGTGAGTGTGTGAGAAGCTTCACACGAAAGGGTGTAGAAGTGTGAGCACAGCTGAGAGGAGGCAGTGAAATGACAATCCCGCATTGCACCCACTTAGGACGACAAAAAAAAGCAATCTTTGAGTAGCACCGGAACAGCTGAAGGGGGGTAGAGTTTCACTAGTCCATTGTTGCGGGCCCCTTTGAGCAGACAGGATTCCTAGACAATTGCCTCTCTGGTGTTCCTGCGGTCTTAAAATACCACCCCGGTGCTTCGCTGTTACCGCACCTTCGCTCTGACGATCGTGAGCTCTTTGGCAGCGGGCGCCGCAGGAGCCTCTCATCCCCCCCCTCTGCCTCTGCGGGGCTCGCAGGAAGCCCGGCCCAGTCTTGACGTCAGAGGAGCCTAGACAGACGCTCCGGCACTGTTCTCAGATCAGTGCCTGCCTGCCTGCCTCTTCCTCTTCCCAAGCCCCCGTGGATAGAGCCAAAAACTGACCTTTTCTCCCCCCCCGTCCCCGTCCCCGTCCCCATCTCTCTCCCCCACCCACCCTCCCCCTGAGCTGGAGACTCTTGCGTTGATAGCCAGACTGCTTCTTCGGGCTGCGTGCCAGACAGGCCGGGCCCAGACTGTAGAACCGTATGCTCGGCCCACAGATGGACGCGAGGCACCGCGGCTTCAGAGCAGGTGGCCGAGGCCCGTTCGCTGGGTCCAGTCGGCGGGCAGTCCCAACGTCATACGGACGTGATTAGATCATCTCCGAGATGCTGACAAGGGCAGCAGTTCAACACTAATAGAAGGGAGGACAGACAAAATTAGCCACGCTCTGTGGGGGTACCATTTGCAGAATGATGTACGGATACGTATGTAGGATATGGTGTTGTATACGCGCTATATGATTCATGTGCATTTGTAGAATAATGTACGGATATGGTGTTGTATACGCGCTATATGATTCATGTGCATTTGTAGAATAATGTACGGATATGGTGTTGTATATGCGCTATATGATTCATGTGCATTTGTAGAATAATGTACGGATATGGTGTTGTATACGCGCTATATGATTCATGTGCATTTGTAGAATAATGTACGGATATGGTGTTGTATACGCGCTATATGATTCATGTGCATTTGTAGAATAGGATCTGCTTAAGAAGGATATGGTGTGAGATAGGATGAGTGTGAAGAGGAGAAGAGTGTAAGTAGTCATTTCTTAGTGGGTTACTCCAGGCTCCTGTATTACAAAACCATGCCTACCTTCAGTCATCCTCATGCTTTGGTTAGTGAGCCACTGTTGAGGGTTTTTCACCGGTCGTCACTAGCCAAAGGCCATTACGTTCTAATCATATCAGTGATTACTATGTGTATTTGTATTGTCTGTGGGATCTTACCCTGCCAATATGACTCCTTGTGACCTTCCGACCCCTGTTCCAATTATGGTGCTATACAAATACATATGGTCATCAGTTTAGCATATCTCCTGCCAGTCAGCCATTGACCACAGCAAGTGACACCTTAAGTAAGTAATTGACAGGGGACATGCTACTCTGTTGAAAATGACAAAGCGTTTGGGTGTTTTTTTTCAGGAATGCCTCTTTACGGGCACCTTAATCACTGAAACGCTCCTCAATGTGTTTGACGTGTTTCATGGTCCTAATCATGTCACCTAATCCTAATCATGTCACCCACTCACCCCCCCCCCCCCCCCCTCCCACCCCCACCTGTTTCCGTTGCTCTTTAATGCCCCGCCTAACAGCTGCTCTCCCTGCCGCAGGTGA
>NC_045162.1:4177167-4179667 GCF_900700415.2 Clupea harengus | reverse complement strand
TGACAGTAGATCAAGTACTTACATTTCTTAACTGACATTTCTTAACTGACATTTCGTAACGGCCACATCCCACATAAAGTGGCATAGGTTTTGATGAAAATAATGAGCAATGTGGCTTAATATGACATGTAGAATTTGGAGAGGTATGTTTGGCAAATGAGTGATTCTGTTTCAATTAGAAGCAGTCTCTCTGCATCAGCCCCGTGTGTTCATTGACTTATTGAAATGTGCTATCTTTTCATCAGTACATCGGTACGGTTGTATCCATTAAATGTGCGTTTCTCACTGAGCCAGAGGGGATCCGGTTGCCTCCCGGACTCCAGATTCCCATGGGAAGGTCACTGATATCATGTCCCTCTTAATACTGTTGTGCCTTCCTTCTCCCCTAATGAGGTAGGCACGCATGAGAGGTTGTAGCCTAGCACGCACCTCTCTCCCCCCTCCGCTCGCTCCCTTCCTGTGTGGAATTGCTCCCAGAGCAAGCTAGCGTTATGCATTGAGACAACCTCCCTGCTCCTTTGCCTGAAAATCTCTGGTGATATGTGAGTAAACTCCTGTCTGTGCCATGCCAGTTGTGTTCCCTTTACCCCCCACCCACCCACACCCCTCCATCATCCTCCCTCCCCATCCCCATCCCACTCAGTCAGCCCCTGTACAGAAGCTCTTTTAATAGCATTAGAATGTCTTCAGAATGTCCGCCTTCAATTTTCGCGAAAGAGGGTGGTTGGCAGTTAGATTTGGCCAAAAAGCACTGACGGCAGCATCTCCGTTTCCCCCCGCACCCGTGGACCGTATAGTAGTAGCCGACGGATCCCGGGGTGCTGGAGTCGGAGCGTAAGAGGAAGAGAGTGGCTGGGGTGGCGATTGCGCGACTGTATGCGAGTGTGTGGGTCTGCATGTGTGCGCAGTTCCTAGTCAGGAAGGGAGGTACAGTGAGAATGTTAAAATGCTAACCATTTCATCGCGACTGGAGATGCCTCGAAGATGCCACGCCGGTTTTATTTGTCCGGTGGCCCCTCTCAGTCTGCTGTGAAGAAATCTTGATACAGTCAGGCGAAAACATCTGCCTGCGTCTATGTGGTTTTTTTTTCCCCGAGCTAAGTTGGGAACATTATGAAAAAATACGCCGGCATCGATTGTCGATCGTATAGAAACACTTTTTGCCAACATCCGAAAAAACATGGAACTTGAGTGGCGTTTCTTCATTTGATGTCACCCTGGAGGTAGTCGGGGTTCCGAGCGAGGACAGGTGGATGGATTGTTTGTGAAGAGAAAGGACCTAACGGTGGATATAGAAACGGAGAAAGGGGAAAATGCAGTTTGAGACATTGCGTCAGTTTTGTAGCTCGGTTTTATCTCATTTCAATGGGGCTTTCACTCCGCCTCAGAACATTTTGCAGACGGAGCTACTGGAGCAGGCGTTCAGCAACATCGGGTGAGTGATTCCTTGCGAAAGAATGTGTGATTTAAGATCCCTTTCCCCGCTGGCGTACGAGGTGTATTTCAAAGGAGGGGGGCGGCTGTTATCGATCAGCAGTCTTTGGCGAAGCCAGTTCGGAAAATTGCAGTTGAAATGTCTTCCAGCGAAATTGCGCGACAGGCTAATTCAGTATCATAGGGATTTTTCACATTAGAGAGCGATATGTTAAGTTGCATTTATTTTGGAGGTGTGTGCGCGTCCTAGCGTTCCGCTGCAGCAGTGCCTTTATGCGTGTGTGTGTCAGTGCGTGTGTGTGCGCGCACAAGGCTGTGTGCCGCTGTCGCTGTAGGCTACATATATCGGTGAAGAGTGTTTCGTAAAACAGTCCTTATCTTTCAAGTAATTTTCTGATCACTGCTCTTCCCCCTTGAATACTCTAATTACATTAACTCACCGGGACTTTGACGCTGCGCTTTGAAAGACGGAATACCGAGCAGAATTGGGCTCCGAGCTTTGAGCGTGTGTTCGCCGGGCTCTTGGTGTGTGCACTGGTGAAATTCACCCTATTTAGCATCCTATTACATTGGACCTCCAACTCCAGCACATATTTACGGCTCCTTTCAGCACTGCGGCCAGTAGGAAATATGTATACGCCCGAGATCGAGCCTTCATGTGTCATCGCCTCCCGCAGTGACACACATTATTGTTGTAGCTTAGCTTACGGCACTGTGCTAACCATTTACACCGACAATGTTAAGAGCTGCCGCACTAGGGTTCGTGCCTCCGTGCGTTTTTGTGCTACAACCGAGGGGACAGCGTTTCTCAACTTACCAGTAAAAATTGAACGATAAAACGATGGAGAATGAGTGGTCCATATTCTTTGAGAACACCTTCTCAATGACTCTTCTAAATGACTAATCCAGGGGGTGGGGTTGGGGTTGGGGGGGGGGGGGGTGGTCGTGAGCGGGACAGAGCGAAAGAGACCCATGTCACTGGTCATCCATGAATTTACTCACCTATGTAAAACACATTCATAGTCTCTCCCCCCACCTCACACACGATTTAGTAATTTTGCATGGA
>NC_045162.1:4169667-4172167 GCF_900700415.2 Clupea harengus | reverse complement strand
CCTGTGTGGAGCCGGTGCAGGGTGGGTTATGAGCCCGGATGAAGTGGAGCCGGTGCAGGGTGGGTGAAAGCTGTCTGGCGAGAGACGAAAAAGAGGGATGGAGCGAACTAGTGGAGGATGCTGTGTGTGTGTGTGTGTGTGTGTGTGTGTGTGTGTGTGTGTGTGTGTGTGTGTGTGTGTGTGTGTGTGTGTGTGTGTGTGTGTGTGTGTGTGTGTGTGTGTGTGTGTGTGTGTGTGTGTGTGTGTGCGTGCGTGCGTGTCTGTATCTGTGCGTGCGTGTCTGTATCTGTGCGTGTGTGTGTGTGTAGTACAGTGGGATGCTGGTTCTCTCCTGGGTCACAGCAGACTTGCACAAATATACATATTTGCTGTATGTCTGGTTCCTTGGGGAGTTGCTCTCCAGGGCTCCCCCCCCCCCCCCCGCAGTACTATGGCTACTTATGCAGTGTGGAGTTGTGGAGTAGTCAACTACATGGGATTAAACTAGTCATTTAACTATGTTTGGAGTAGTCAACTACATGGGATTAAACTAGTCATTTAACTATGTTTGGAGTAGTCAACTACATGGGATTAAACTAGTCATTTAACTATGTTTGGCAGTAACTGGCTGGTAGTTCAACTACATTCATATTTGCATAGTTATTCAAGTAGTTCAATTCCTTTTTTGCAATTTTTTTTGATTATTAAAGTTTAAGCCATAATGAGTTTTTATTTGTATTTGACCATTGCTTGTGTACTGTAATTGAACCCCCTTTGACCAGCCCTGCCCCTTGTTCTCTCATCCTGACCGCTGTGAAGGCCTCTCCAGGCATCTGTCAGGCAGCCACCACCACACACTTGACCTTTGTGTGGTGCATGTGCAAATGTTCAGAGAAGTTGTTGCATGCTATTTTAGTACTCCTGCTTGGTGCAATAACCCATTCCTGGACTCTGGATTTCTGGTTTCTTGAAGGCAGGTGCCAGACTGACATTCTTTGCACCTTTCCATAAATGGTGGGGTATTTTATTTATTTTGGTTTATCTATGTCTTTTTGCTATAAATGCAACTGCGTTATATTCTATAATTTCCTATCACGTGTTTTTTTTACAAAGTAGTTTGAACTACCTTTTCTAAGAAGCTTTACTTGACCAAACTATATTTGTCCCTAGGGTAGCTTTGCTGTAATTCAACTTCTTCCAGTGTGAAGTAATTAGTATCTTGCAAAGCTATACTTTCAAAGGACCTTCCACAACACTGGCCATAGCAGCCCCTACAGTCCACAGGAACTCCTTAGTCACTGACATTAAAGTCAGGAGAACTACCACTCTGGACTGGATAGCTGAGTGTGAGATGGCGAGATTCAGGTAGGGCGGAGGGTGTGTGTGTGTGTGTGTGTGTGTGTGTGTGTGTGTGTGTGTGTGTGTGTGTGTGTGTGTGTGTGTGTGTGTGTGTGATCATCAGGTAGGGCGGAGGGCATCTCACCAATTCACATGAAACTGCATTTGCAGGGGACACTGAGGTATGAATACAGTAAACAGAGTGGTGTTTGTGTTCAGACGTGATGTTTGTGTGTGTGTGTGTGTGTGTGTGTGTGTGATCATCCCCTGATCCTGTCACACATACTTGTGCCAACATGAACATTAGATTAATTAGATGAAGCTAATCTCATATTGATGGCCATATCTCCTCCCCTGTCCTGCCTTGTGAGTGACAGACCCTCGGCCTCAGGCTGACACTAAGCACGAATGCCACTGTATAAAATACACACAGTGCACTAATCTTGCAATTATGTGGAAGTTCATTATTAGCTTGTGAGAAACTACTGTGCTGAAGTGCTTTACTTCCTCCCTTACTGGCGCGTGCCCCGCGGGCGGCCGTGCAGGAGACTTTACCAGTCTGCCAACATTACTTTTGTTGAAGGTCTTCTCCAAGTATTAGATTGTTTGCATGTTTCTGATCCTTTAACCTCCCTCAAGGGGGTGAGCATCGAGCATCTACGCTCAAAAGGATCTCTTCCCATTTATGTGACATGTGACACTGTTAGACAAGACTGTCCATCAACGCCGCATTGAAAGCCGGGTGGTTCCAAGAACGTGCTCTCATTGGCTCTTTTGAGTGTGGCACACTTCCCGACGCAGTATGCACTGTATAGTCTGGCGCATTTAGAATGAGTGCTTAGCGTGCAAATGGGGCGGGCGTAAGGAACGAGAAAGGGAGAAATATTTGGGACAGTGACATCTGGACTCTTTCATGCTCATCGGGCGCAACTGATCCTCTGAAAGGGTGGTGTGTGTGCGTGTGTGTGCGTGTGTGTGCGTGTGCGTGTGCGTGTGCGTGTGCGTGTGTGTGTGTGTGTGTGTGTGTGTGTGTGTGTGTGTGGGGGCGTGCGCGCGCAGGGCCAGGAGCATGCCATTAATGGCTGCCATAGGAATATTCCTTCCAGTGAAAACCATACAAACAAACAAACAAACAGAAAAGAGCCCTTCTCTCGCAGAGGCTGTTTCAGCAGAGCAGGGCAGC
>NC_045162.1:4159667-4164667 GCF_900700415.2 Clupea harengus | reverse complement strand
AAGACGGACCGCAGGTGGAATGAGGCGGTTTCAGTACCTGTCCGGTGATGGGAAGACGGATCGCAGGTGGAATGAGGCGGTTTCAGTACCTGTCCGGTGATGGGAAGACGGACCGCAGGTGGAATGAGGGGGTGACAGTACCTGTCCGGTGATGGGATAACGGACCGCAGGTGGAATGAGGCGGTTTCAGTACCTGTCCGGTGATGGGATAACGGATCGCAGGTGGAATGAGGCGGTTTCAGTACCTGTTCTCCTGAGTGTTCGATCAGTCCCTCCATTCGCGGAGAGGATGAGGCTTACGAGAGAGATGGATTGTCTAGATTGGCCCTAATTTGATTGATGGGCAGTGCGGCTGGCAACGTGCAGAGTCCTGCACATTTTTAATAACTAGGCGAAGTCATCTTGCTGAATAATACCGTGAGCAAAATCCTAAGCGCAAACATGGATGGGTCAGCGCAATGCTTGGGTGTGTTCGTGCAAAGACATGGGAGTTCCATGTAGAAATTAGTTCCTCCAAAGCAAAACACCATTTCAAAGAAAGCTTCTAAAAAGCACAGACGACCAACTTGTATTCAAAGCCAACCTCCATTATGTTCCTCTAGACGTTCAAAAGTTATATATTTAATTTGGAGCATAGCAGTGGTGTCTCAGCGTCGAGACTGTAAGTAGCTCGCCCCATAATGCTTTGCGTGAATGGTTCATGTTTAATTCTGACTGTTATCGTTATGGAATGAGGTCATTCTGCCTCCCTTTACTGTAATATATTAGTGTGTATGACTGTTACTTATAATTTCGTCCATGTGTATTTGATGTCGAGTCCCACCTCTGTTAGCGTATCTGTCCAGCGTGAGTGCCTGTGTCACAAGTGAGTGTAAGACCTGCTATCTGTTCCCTGGATCGGTGTGTGTGTGTTCTTTGGCACTCCTGGGCTCATGCACCAGTGCACTAATACGGTGGCATATGTATGTGTGTGTGTGTGTGTGTGTTGTATGGGATACGGGTGCTTGCCTTTAAACCTGAGATCTCTATGTCTGCCTCCATCCTCCTGGGCTAGCTCCTCATAATATATATAATGGATCATCAATACCGTCCCAACTTACTGAAGCGCAAATATAAAAAATATTCCTTATAAGCATTGCTCTGACTCTCAAGTCCTATTGGTTTAGGTGGATAACACCGTCAGGTAGCACATTCAGTTGGTAGGCAAATACTCTGTCCTACCTTCACAAATATAAATATATTTTTATACAAATGACCTCCTGATACGATTCTTGCTTACCGGAGCAGCAACATGCACGACAGAAGTAAGGCAGAATGTTGTCATTGACTTTTGAATTTGTTTATTTTTTCCATGAGGGGTATTAATGACCTGAATGTCTGTGTACACAGGTCACAGGTCATGGAATGCATTTCAGCAAGGAGCATGAAGCGTAGCTATAGGTAGAGGGTGGCTCGTTTGCGCTGCCCGTTCAGTAGGACTGCTGTAGATATTTCCAGCTAGCGCCAGAGGCTGTTAATTCCATCTGCCATCGAACTGGTCCCAACCTGGAGAAACACCACGGACGTGCGCACGCGTCCCCCTTCCTGTTGCTTTGAACGTAACAGCAGTTCTGGCCCTTTACGCCACTGGACCCTTCAAGCATCCCCTTGGTCTCCACGGTTACTGTATCCTAGTCAGCTATAGGCTCAGCGCTACATGCAGTCACCGTCTCCCTTCTTCGCCAGAGCACCGCAGTTTATTGTGTTTCCATCGCCTTAGACCCTGCACATAACAGAGAGTGAGTTTTTGGATGCCCACGGGTTCCTGGGGGTCTTGGGGGTGCTAGGCTGTGCGCATACTCCGTTACGTGGGGCCCCCAGTCAATAGCATTTCTACATGAATCGTAAAGGAGTTTCATTCCATCACTGTTCAAGTCGTCTGTCACACAAATTGTCAAGTCACTCGTGTGTTCGCTAACTATCCTGGCTTTGCACACGACTGTTTCATTTTGACAAATTGAGGTGTTCCTGCAGCCTTCCCGGACGTTGCGCCTTTGGATCTGTGGCTGTTAGGAGACACTGGCTATCCGTTATGCCCCTGGCTTATCACACCATACATTATGCCAACAGCTTAGCGGAAATGGCAATTCAATATTGTGTTTGTTAAACGACAGGTCTGTGATTGAGTGAACATTGGGCCTGTTAAAAATGCATTTGAGATGCTCGGACAGGGTAGGTGGCACATTGCAATACAGCCGTCAGAAAGTCAGTGCCTTGTTTGTGGCAAGTTGTGTTTTACACAATATGGGCATGGATCATGCATGGCAGAACATTTCAGAGAACACTTTAGCTGGAGCACTGCAAAGGGAGGCCAAACTGCATGTACCAGCAGCAGGAGATGGTAACTGGGCAGACCACATGATTCAAATGAGGGACCAGTTAGCAGAACACATTTAATACAGAAACGAGATTTTTTTTTTTATTAATTTCTTCTGGGGTTCTCAAAAATGATTTCATGTTAGGCATGGACATCCTGCACAAGAACCTCTCCTCTGGTGTAAACCTCTCCTCTGGTGTAAACTTCTCCTCTGGTGTAAACTTCTCCTCTGTAAACCTCTCCTCTGGTGTAAACCTCTCCTCTGGTGTAAACCTCTCCTCTGGTGTAAACTTCTCCTCTGGTGTAAACTTCTCCTCTGTAAACCTCTCCTCTGGTGTAAACCTCTCCTCTGGTGTAATCTTCTCCTCTGGTGTAAACCTCTCCTCTGGTCCTCTGGTGTAAACCTCTTCTCTGGTGTAAACTTCTCCTCTGGTGTAAACCTCTCATCTGGTGTAAACCTCTTCTCTGGTCCTCTAGTGTAAACCTCTCCTCTAGTGTAAACCTCTCCTCTGGTGTAAACTTCTCTATTCACAACCAGAAATGTGAGGTTTGCTCCATTGTAGAACAGTTACTGAGTTACTGATGGTTGAATCATTGTGATTGGCTGATAAAGAAGGACTTGATTGCCACTCCCACTAATTCCTCAACCCATATATGCCTGATTGGGCCCTGCCCCGTGTGGATGAAATGAGCAACTACAGACATCCCCATCCCTGTTCTCACTGCCTGTCTACTCCTGCACGAAGCCCGTTGCACTTTCAAATTAGAGCCCAATGTTTGTGCTTCAAAATCTCATTTCAGGCCAGACATGCCTGTGCTTACCATATTATCTGTATATTATCTATCATATTGGTTAATGTTTGCTAAGCTGGATCCAGAGTGTTTTTTTTTTTTCAGATTTCTGTGCCACACTCCCTATCGGGCAAAGGTGGATTGTCAGTGTCTGTGAGATTAGGAATGAGAATTAGAATTCTTTATAATTCATGGTGTGTAGATGTGTACACTGCTACATATACTGATGAATAATTAACTATTTAATAAATTATATTAATACATAATAATAATCAATAATTGCCAATGCTTTGGAGTGTTGTCTCTCATCTCCCCTCTGTTTGGTTGGCATGGGAACATTGACTTGTCAGACAGGAGGGATAACTGAATCGTGAAGCTTTATTTTTAGGGATAGATCCAGCCCTTCACTTCCATTCATAAGGTTGCAGCCACGGTATTTGAAGAATGCCACCTTGCAGTTTGCAGTAATACCGCTTCCAACCCCTCCGCCCCCATCTTTAAATATTCATTTGGCGTTACTTGTCCCTTAATATGTTGAAATTGTTGAGCTGAAAGAGTTTAGGGGGTTAAAAGTAAACATAATTAAAAAGGCTATTTCTGCATGACATGTCTGTCTTGTCTTGTTGCCTTGACGTGCAGTCATGAGGATTTGGTGCGATCACTAGTGAAACGGTCACTTACAGTTACATGTCATATTCACATTTATTTGAATGCAATATTTACATACTTCATTTGTGTTTTCAAAGAAATTAATGGCATTTTAAAGTGTCAAGCCAGAAATAAGAGCTAGCACCCAGGCTTCAGCGACATCCGGTAGCAAAGGCTGGTTAACACACAAACAGAAATTGAAGAATGGTTTTCTCGTTGTCGTGTTGAGGCATGAAAAGAAAAAAGGATGTGTGTAGAGAAGGCCCCAGACCAAGCCAAGCCAAAAGCTAATGAGGAGAGCGAAAAAGCTGTGATGACGGTAATGACGGTGACTGGCTCAATATTGCGGTACACCTCCTAATATCGCGTATGGCGGTGATGCGGTTATTGTTGCAGCCCTAGCCATTAATTTCCTGTAAAACCCAGAAGAATAAATAATCAGCCTCAATTTAATCTATGCTAACGAGGGCCTCTAGCTTGCCAGCCAGTTCAGATGGTCCCCCGCCCTTAAATCTGTTGGAGTTGGTCTGTTATTTGGCATTTTTGAATCAATTTCTTGTTCTTTGTTTTTGAAATTGTTGCATTTAGTGATTTAGTGTTGACGTTATTTAACGTGGACTAAAACTCAGCAAGCTAACTACCAGTCTTCACTGAGGGATCTTTTTAATGTTCCCCAATTCACGTGGCATCAGTCAGCGATGTCACTTGCAGAGGAAAGACACAGCAAAGTGGTCCAGATTCAGAAGCCCCTGAATCCGCACCGTGCAGACATAGGCCTAACTCAGAGCAATACACACTTTAAACGCACATTGGATGGTTTATATTTATCAAACTAAAGACTCAAATAATAAAAACACAAGAATGAGGCTAAGTTGTTTGTAAGAAGGTGGAATGAGATGAGGCACCCAGGCCCCGGGTTGTTATTTTTGGGGTGCGGTGGTGAGGGGGTGAGGGGGGGGGGGGGGGTTATTGAAGCGTCCGGTGGCTCAGCCTTAGCTTTTTCATCAACTCTCTCTCTCTCCCCAATCTGCCCTGGCAGGCAGACAGGCGGCCGGCCGGCCTGACGCTCGCTTTGATTTCAAATGCAGCTCTCCCCAGCTCGCTCGCTCTCTCACTCACTCACCCACGAGGATGAAAAATGCATCGTTTGCAGACTGAGCGAGCAGTGTGTGTGTGTGTGTGTGTGTGTGTGTGTGTGTGTGTG
>NC_045162.1:4119667-4154667 GCF_900700415.2 Clupea harengus | reverse complement strand
TGTGAGGGGGCAGTGGAACCGGAGATTTGGATCTAGACAAGTGGGATGTGTCTGCGTAGAACGTCGAGGAGAGGGCTCTATCTGGACAGCGTCCCAGGACCACGGAACTGTGTACTGTAAGAACCCTTGGTTCAGGTGCTCTCAGCCTCTTGTTCATTCAGAGATACTCTCTCTAAAGTCTTCTTCTCTCGCTACCCTTGTGGCTGTGCCTCCTTTTTCTCACATAATGTGTACCACTCTTTTCATCTCTTTTCATCTCTCCCTCTGTCTTTCTCTCTCTCGATTTTCATTTCTCCTCTCTCTTCTCAATCTCTTTCTTCTCATCTATTTCAATATCTATTTGCTTTCCTTTACTCCACACCTTCATATCTTCCTCTCACTTTCTCTCCCTCATTTTTGTGTTTCTGTCCGTGTTTCTCTTTCTCTCCTCATTCGCTTCCCTCTCTCTTCTCTACTGCACAGGTGCAACATCTGGGAGAACATGCTTTAATCTTTTCTGACACAAAGATGTTCATAATGTGCGTACTTACCGCAAAGGAGGTCAACTCTGTCCAACTGCAGAAGGGAGTGGTGTGTGTGTGTGTGTGTGCGTGTGCATGTGTGTGTGTGCGTGCGTGCGTGCATTGGGATCAGTTAATCCAAAATGAAAACGAATAGAAAATGATTCTCTTGCTGTAGTTGCTGAAGTTTGTATGTTTAAGGTTAGGTGCACTTCCTGTCCGATGGGAGAGTTGGTTCAGGCTAGGCTGACAGCTGGAAGGGCTCGGCCTCGTGCATGTCCCAGAAATGTAACATCGGTACCGGGACATCATTTGGATCTGTAAGGACAGGGAAAGGGCGGTGTCCATGGCGTTTGTCCTTAAGTTGGGAACACCTGATTTCAGTTCATCATCTGCCTCTGATACAGCTGTGCTGTGGTGATACAGCACCGAAAGCAAGCTCAGTGATACGTGTGGCTCCCTCTCTCTCTGTTCACACACAGACGACAAAGACACCAGGCAGGGGAAGACAGAGTGAGTTAATGGAAGAAAGGGAGTGAGTTAATGGAAGAAAACAAGGAAAGGGGGACTGGGAAGAGATGAAACAGAGAGAAAGAGAGAGAGATTGAGAGAGTGAGAGATTGCGACAGTCTCTTCGGCCGCCGGGGGACAGGATTTAGCTGTTAGCGTTAGCCCGCTAGCCCAGCCCTCTGAATCAGCAGTGCACTGTGTCTCGTCTCGCACACGCTCCTCCACGCTAATGTGCGTCTGATAACACCCTTTTCTTATGACAGCCACATCAAACATTCATGATTTGTCGCCGCAGAGGCCCCAGCCCCAGTCCCTCACACACTCCCCCGTGGCTCCCTAGCGCAGTGCCTGCCCCCCCCTGGGGTCTCTGGCGCAGTCTCTCGGGGCCCACGGAGCGGGCAGAGCGCCGGAGCACCACGGCCACTCCCATCCTTCAGAACTGGCTTGTTAGCTTGTTAGCGCTTGTTAGCGCTTGGAGGTTTCCAAGTTTTCCCTTGACATTTTTTTATGGAGATGAGGTAATATGTTAAATGTCATTTACATGATGCTGGGTGTGTGTGAGCTGTTTAACAAGAAGACAAGTGTTTAAAAGAATGAGATAAAATATCAGATGTGAGGGATGAAAACTTGATCATAACTAGTCCAATATGTTCTCAAAAAGCGCTCAAAATGTCTTACATTTGACACTGAAAGTGTTCTTTATCATAATGTGTGGTTGGCTAACCCAGTTGTAGGATCGGCTAAGAGAAATGGTATTTGGGGAAGTCATTATAATGACTGCAGTGCTGCTGGAATATTCCGGATAGGTTCTGCTGCTGGACTGGTCTACAAGTACGCTAAAGTTTAAACTATCACCTTTTCAGTAGCCATGGCTTCAGTGAACATGCTAATGCTATGTCTGACTTCATTAGCCCAGTGATACTGATGGATATCCATATTAGCTCATGTTGTTACCCTCTTCACTAAAGTGGTGTAGACCAACATGAACCTGCTAGCATGAGGAAGAGGAGTTTGCTCCATCCATGTTGTCTGTCGCTGCCCCACAGTATGCGCTCTGACCTGGAGTGCCTCCGGATGCAGGGCTGTGACCAGACCTTGTTTTGGGTGGTCCGGCGGGCGATCACGGCGATCAAGCTTGGAATCCTAGCTTTGGGTGTTAACCAGGATTATATTCATTACAGAGATAATGCTCTCTGAGTAGTGTGGGACTGGAGATGACCTCCTCTACCTCCTGTGCTGCCCCCCCGCCCCGAACATCAGCATGAGTGCTGGCCTCCATGAGTGTGTGTGTGTATGTGTGTGTGTGTGTGTGTGTGTGTGTGAGTGAGAGAGACAGAGAGAGAAAACATCCATGCTTTATGTCTGAATGGCTGGTTAGTGTTCGCATTATTTGTATTTCTCCTCAATGGAAATGTGTGTGTGTGTGTGTGTGTGTGTGTGTGTGTGTGTGTGTGTGTGTGTGAGAGAGAGGGGGGAGAGGGAAAGAGTGAGAGAAACCTTAGAAGTACTTAAAGACTGCCTGGAGGAACTGTGTGCTGTGTCCCATAGGTTGGCTAAGAGTGCTTATTCCACTAAACCGACCGTACACACACACTCACAACCACAAACAAACACATACACACACACACACACACACACACACACACAAACATACACACACATTCACACACTCACAATTACAAACACACACACAGGAGAGTTTAACCTAGTCCCCGATCATGTCTCCATGTTTGTCCTTTGGCAGTGCATCCAGTCAGGAACACATCACACATCAGCCAAACACCACTTTACTCCCCCCCTTCCCCCCTCTCTCTTACTTTCTCTCTTTCTCCCTCCTTCCCTCCCTCCCTCTCTCTCTCCATCCCTCTCTCTCTCCCTCCCTCTCTTTATCTGCAGCCAAGCCACATCATCATTCCTGTCCTCTGACGGAAGCACTCGCTTAAGTACACACATGCAGACACACAGACGCACTCAGGCTCACAGACACACACACACACACACACACACACACACACACACACATACATACATACACACATACACACACATACACAAATGTACACAGACTCGCACATAAACACACAGACACACACACACACACACACATACACACACGCACACACACACAAATGTACACAGACTCGCACATACACACTTGCACACACTTGCGCACACACACACACACACACACACACACACACCCACACCCACCCCCCCCCCCCCCCCCCCCCCCCCACACACACACACACACAAACGCACACACGCTCCCTTAACCGTCAACACACAGAAAGCGTTATTTCGCACCGCCAGCACTTTTGGATTTCTCAATGAAGGCTGCTCAGTGTCCGTGCGCGCTGCTGAATAATGCATGGCTGCTCGGGACGTGCCTGACAGGCCTGTGGATGGGGGCTGCCTGTGTTCCAGCAGTCTGGACCAAGGTGATTGGGAATGTTATGAGCGAGGTTTGTGTGATCATTTATTTAACGACGTGGCCCCCTTGCCCCTTGTCACGACCCCCACCCTTGCTTATTCCCTCTCCTCTCCTCTCCTCCCCTCTCCTCTCCTCTCCTCTCTTCTCCTCCCGTTATCTCATCTATCCTCCTCTTACTCCTGTTGGGCTCTACCTTCCCTTTTGTGGTCCACATCTCCTTGCTTTCTAGCAGCTTCTCTCCACTCCTCCTCCCAACCCCTCTACTCTACTCCACTCCTTCCTCTCTTTTTTTCCTCCCCTCTTCTCCATACCACCTCCACCGCTCGCCTGGAATAAGGCATCCCCAATCAGCCTGTGTTCCAGTGCTAAGGCATCCCCAATCAGCCTGTGTTTCATTGATGAGGCATCCCCAATCAGCCTGTGTTTCAGTGCTAAGGCACCCACAATCAGCCTGTGTTTCAGTGCTAAGGCATTAACAATCAGCCTGTGTTTCAGTGCTAAGACATCCCCAATCAGCCTGTGCTAAGACATCCCCAATCAGCCTGTGTTTCAGTGCTAAGGCACCCACAATCAGCCTGTGTTTCAGTGCTAAGGCATCCACAATCAGCCTGTGTTTCAGTGCTAAGGCATCCCCAATCAGCCTGTGTTTCAGTGCTAAGGCATCCCCAATCAGCCTGTGTTCCAGTGCTAAGGCATTAGCAATCAGCCTGTGCTTCAGTGCTAAGGCACCCCCAATCAGCCTGTGTTCCAGTGCACAATGACAAAAGATGACCTCATTTAGATGGCCTCAAGTACACTCCTTCATTATACTGGACATATGGCTGCTCCACAATGTTCCACTTCTATAGCCTACTGCGCTGCTGGTTTTATGGTACACATAAATAGCCATACTGTCTGCAGGGCTATTGAATTTTACATGAAGAGAACATTCCCTGATCAAAGGTGTGTGTGGTCAGACATACCATAATAACCTCCTGGCATTCGATTGTTTCTCAATGGGATGCTGTGACTAGGGAAAAGCTGGACTGTTGCAATGTGTCTCAATGCGGTTATTTGAGCGAGGTGCAAACAAACACAGGAGGCGTCTGTTTAACTTTTGATTAACTTTTGCGGTCATGTTTTATCAACAATGGGCTGTTGTATAGCTGCATGTCTATGCTATACCAGGAAGCTAACTATCTAGCTAAGGAAACCGTGTCATAGCAACAACACACACACAATCAATTTAAACCTGGTGTTTTTTGACACGCTCACACTTTGGAATATTAGCAACATGCCTTGCTTTTTTTTTTTTTTTAGATTTATTTTTGGGCTTTTTTATGCCTTTAATTGTACAGGACAGTGAAGTTATGACAGGAAGCGAGGCGAAAAAAGAGGTGGGGAGAGGACCGGAAAACGACATCAGGCCAGACTTGAACCTGTCCCCACGGGCAATGAAGCCCGCAAATGGGGGGCTTATCGGCTTGCGCACGCCTTGCTTTTTTAGTGGCAAAAAGTATTTCAGTGTGAAAGGCACCTTACAAAACCAAACTCAGGCCTACGCCTCCATCACCAGACTAACCAGATCAACCAATCAGAGCTAGCATATCATTTAATATAATTTCAACCCAACCAATCAGAATCCCTGTCTCATCAGTAAGGCTCTGAGATTTTGTCCAATCCTGCTTCTAGCTAGAGCCTGTATCTCAGCAGAAGGCCACACAACACAGAGAGACATTTTGATTAATGAACATTTGCAGAGAGCTGCCATGTGTAAAATGAGAGGGGATGCTTCAGAAGCTTTTTCTGTTTTTTTTCCTCCTCCCTTTTCTTTTTTTCCCCTTTTTTATCCCACAATCAGTCCCTCGTGGAAAAAGGCGCAAACTCTCGGATGGCTGGTCTGAGCTCAGACAAAGGGGGGGAGGAGAGTCAGCGCTTTCATCGGTGGGGTGCGAGCTTCTTTCATCACACCACTGAGGCGCTGCCTGTCTCTTCTCCCCCCCATCACTGACTGCTGGACAGGCTCTTTAGAGCTCGGAGCTCCGGCCCACATGGTCAGCTCCATCCAGAGTGTGTGTGTGTGTGTGTGTGTGTGTGTGTGTGTGTGTGTGTGTGTGTGTGTGTGTTTTAGTCCATCACTGACTGCTGGACAGGCTCTTTAGAGCTCGGAGCTCCGGCCCCCATGGTCAGCTCCATCCAGAGTGTGTGTGTGTGTGTGTGTGTGTGTGTGTGTGTTTTAGTCCATCACTGACTGCTGGACAGGCTCTTTAGAGCTCGGAGCTCCGGCCCCCATGGTCAGCTCCATCCAGAGTGTGCCGTTCAGTGGCTACCCTGGTACCTCAAGGATTTCTGGGAATGCTGTCTGTTTGTGTGTGTTTTAGGGAGGTGTGTGTGTGTGTGTCTGTCTGTGTGTGTGTATCTGTGTATCTGTGTGTGTGTGTGTGTGTATGTGTGTGTGTGTGTGTGTGTGTGTGTGTGTGTGTGCTGTCTCTGTTTAGCCTAACGTATGTTACTTTAACGCCTGGCCTAAAGTCACAGTGAGTATGTCTTGAGGCTTGTTGTGTGTTGCTGGGCAGCACTTGTATACGCGGTGACGGTTTGATGATGTTTCCTGTAGCCGTGGAAATGAGGGCAGTGAGAGCGCGCTGCTCCGCACTGCCAGAGTGTCGCACACTGCGCACACACACACACACACACACACACACACACTGCACAGCGCTCCACGCCGTCACAGACGTCGCCGAGCAACCACACATGCTGGGGCACTGATGCACCATTCATACACACGCTGTAGTAACAAACTGTCATGCCATGTCATGTCACGTCACCGGGCACACTTGCAAATAAAGACACACACATGCACACACACCAACACACACACACACACACACCAACACACACACACACACACACACACACACACACACACACACACACACACAGAGCATCGTAAAATCAGGTCATCCAGCAGTCTTGCTGTAATTAATCATGAAGCAACTTGTTTGTTTATTATCTGTGTCTTGTACGTACAGTAAGTCTCTCCTGAGCGGTCATGTGCTGCATCAGCTCATTTTAGGAGTGTGTGTCCTGCTGTGTCCCATGTGGGGATCTGTAGGAGTGTGTGTCCTGCTGTGTCCCATGTGTGGGGATCTGTAAGAGTGTGTGTCCTGCTGTGTCCCATGTGTGTGTCCTGCTGTGTCCCATGTGTGGGGATCTGTAAGAGTGTCTGTCATGCTGTGTCCCATGTGTGTGGATCTGGAAGAGTGTGTGTTCTGCTGTGTCCCATGTGGGGATCTGTAGGAGTGTGTGTCCTGCTGTGTCCCATGTGTGTGGATCTGCTGTGTCCCATGTGTGTGGATCTGGAAGAGTGTGTGTTCTGCTGTGTCCCATTGTGTGGATCTGCTGTGTCCCATGTGTGGGGATCTGGAAGAGGCATTACCTCAGCCTAGTTTGCCTTTACTAAACCATCATACAGTGTCCTGTTCATTTACCAGACTGAACATGGATGTCGTCCTTACGTCGGCCTGTTGTTGTCACTTTTCAATTCATGCAGTAAATGTGTCAATATGCTGCATTTTGCTCTGTTTTCGCCTTTTCTAAAAACCCATGAAAATGGGTAAAAATAGCGTCGCTCACAGAAGTCCAGAAGGCACAAATTGGGGTTTTTCCACCAGGAAGGATATTCTAAACGAGCAATTGGTGACAAGTTGAAATGTAGTAAGGCTGCCGTTCACAATGCAGTTATTACATTTGCGAATTCAGGGACTGTATTTGGACAGAAATCCGTCTTGGCTTCCGTGAGGGACGCTTTGTTATCCATTTTTAGAAAAAGCCAAAACACAGTGGAATGCAGCATAATGACGTGTTGGCGTGACGGTCAAGAAAAGTGACTATAATAGGCTGACGTAAGGATGACTCAATCAATTCACTTTCTGATGCAATCACACAGAATTTAGTTTAATATGCTACGTGTGCGTAAGCTTGAATTGAGTTTAATATGCTACGTGTGTGTAAGCTTGAATTGAGTTTAATATGCTACGTGTGCGTTCGCTTGAATTGAGTTTAATATGCAATGTGTAAGCTGCGTAAGCTTGAACTGTTGATTGGCTCCACATATGCGCTACCCCTCTGACTGTGAATGAAAAGCTAAGTCTGTTTTCTCTGCATTCCCCACAGGAAAAGAAGCCCTTCTGCATCCAGGGATCCAAACCAAAAATACGACCAAAGGGAGGAGAGGGGCGAGCGCTCCCAGTATGCTCCAGGCCAGCACGGCGGCATGCCCAGATCGCCGTCTGACTACGGGGACGGGGAGCGTCGGCGAGGCGGCGGGGGGCCGGACGGCTACGGGCGTCCCCAAAGCGGGGCCGGGGCGGCACGGGACGCTTACCGGGCCCGCCGGGGCGGCTGGCGCTCGCAAGAGGACTACCCGCCGGACGAAGAGCTGCCGCCGCCAAGCGAGTACGAGCTGCGGCGGCAGCAGGAGGAGGAGCTGCAGACGCGTTACCGCAGCGACCCCAACCTGGCGCGCTACCCGGTCAAGCCGCAACCCTACGAGGAGCAGATGCGCATGCACGCCGAGGTGTCACGCTTCCGCCACGAGCGCCGCCACAGCGACGTCTCGCTCGCCTACACGGAGCTGGACGAGCCGCTGAGGGGCGGAGGGGGCCCGCCGCCGCCTCACCAGTCCCAGCAGCCGCACCCCTACGGGCCCCGGATCGGGGTGGGAGGCCCCGGGGACGCCCACCTGCGGCCGCCCCAGCAGCAGCACTTGGACCCTGGGTCGGCGGTGCGGATGACCAAGCGGGAGAAGATGGAGAGCATGCTGCGCAACGACTCGCTCAGCTCCGACCAGTCGGAGACGGTGCGCCCGCCGCCGCCGCGCCCGCACAAGAGCAAGCGCGGAGGCGGCGGCAGCAAGATGCGGCAGGTGTCGCTGAGCAGCTCCGAGGAGGAGCTGGCCACCACGCCGGAGTACACCAGCTGCGAAGACGTGGAGATCGAGAGCGAGTCGGTCAGCGAGAAAGGTGAGGGAGGAGTCAAAAACATGTGCATGGACACACGCAGACACAAAAAAAAAAAAACAGACACATACACACAGACACAGACACACAGACACAGCCACACACACACAACTCTTTTGCTCTACGTCTCCCTCTGTTTCTCTCTGTCTCTCTCCCCAAATCTCCTCCTCTCAGTCTCTCTCTTTGTTTCTCTTTTGATCTTTCCCTTGCTTCTCTCACTGTCTCTCTCTCTCACACAAACACATGCGCACATTCATATGCAGATAACAATCAATTATGAACACAACCAAGGTACCTGCCCTAAACACAAAGTTGCGCCAACAGGTTGACAGCGAGCGCAGAGCTGAACAAAGCTTAACCTGTTACCTGGGCCGGCCTGTCCAGATGTGTGGACTCTGCTTGCCCGTGCTAATCACTGTTTGTTTATCCATATTTATGCGCTGCTCCTGGGGGGGGGGGGTCACCCTGCCCCCTCCTCCATATGCTCTGCATTAAACAGGATGACTTCATCTGAGGCCGGGCCCCATTCCAGGGAGTGTTTTTCATTCAATCACAGTAGCAGCAGCTGTGGTTGTGTGTGTGTGTGTGTGTGTGTGTTTGTGTGTGTGTAGTAACATGTGCGTCTTTAACATATTGATTAGGATGTAGTCATTTAAGGGTTCCAGCCCACTTGGTGTCCAAACTTATATTTCTATGAAAGATGTTTTTGTTAAATATGAACTAAGTGGATTGAATGCATAGTTTTGGGTATGTGTTGGGCAAAGAAACTGTAGTAGTTAGCTTGTTAGCTTGTTTTGTCGTATAAACACTAATCTGCTTCCTTGCAGCCTACTGCTGAGTGCTTATAGTTGTTCGTGTTTGTGTGAGATGATTTCTCCCCCTTTCTGTGCAGACACTTGGGCTGCCCTTGGCATGGATGTGCATCATTGCTCTCTTGGTGGTGTGTGTTTCCGTGTGAATATGCTAAACATGTGTATCTGCTGGGGATGGAGGGGTTGAGGGAGTGTGTGTGATGCGTATGAATGTATGTGTTTGTGTGAACAAAATGAAGCTTGTTTGTGTGTTTGGTGTGTGTGCGCGTGTGTGTGTGTGTGTGTGTGAGTATGTGTGTGTGCGCGCGAGCACGTGCGATACTGGTGTGGTTCTCTCTCTTCCTCTGTCCCTCTCTCCTCCTCTCTCTCTGTCTCTCTGCTCTCCTCCTGTGACCTGCATTACAGTTTGCAGTTCTAGTTCCCTCTGATACACGGGCTCAATCTGCTGTAATGGACTCATTGCATAAGAGAGAGAGAGAGAGAGAGAGAGAGAGAGAGAGAGAGAGAGAGAGAGAGAGAGAGAGAGAGAGAGAGAGAGAGGGAGGGAGGGGGAGAGAGAGAGAGAGGGGGAGAGAGTGAGAGAGTGAGGGAGGGAGAGAGAGAGAGAGAGAGGGAAAGAGAGGGAGGGAGAGAGAGTAAGAGGGAGATGAGTGAGGGAGAGAGAGAGGGAAAGAGCGGGAGGGAGAGAGAGAGTGAGAGACTAACGGTGAGACACGGTTTGGGGGTGTTGGTTAGGAGACAGAGTGCAGGGGAGCAGCGGTGGCTTCTGTCCCAGTTTGACTTTCCTGAAACAGGAAATGGAATTGGCGGCGGGTCGCTTGGCACATGGAGCAGTCCCAGGTGGCACTGTGAAGTGGTGATGTCACACTAGTGTCTGTCAGAAGACTGTGTGTGTGTGTGTGTGTGAACACCCTGCACACCTTTCCCGCCCGTGCACGTAAATGAATAGAGCTCTGGCGAGTGAGTAATTAACAGTCTGAGGTTAATTAAAGCCGTCCCCTGCAGGACTCACTCACACCCACAGGAGCCCTCAGTGAGGGCACAACACATTCACCACCCTCGCCCATGCCCACAGGAGCCCTCAGTGACTCCCTCTCGCCCCTGCCCTCCGTGAGGGCACAACACATTCACCACCCTCTGTCCTCTTCACAGGAATCCATGATTCTGATTGCCCGCATGTGCAGGGAAAAGATTCATCTTTGGCAAGATAAAACGTTTTATAGTCCCAGGAAGCATCACCCTGCCACAGAAGCAAATATCACAAGCACCAGTGTATACACCCCACCCAGTGTGTCTGGACACCTGAGAGCCTTCTGGACCTTCTCACATGAACTCTCATGAACAGCTAACGAGCCACAGCTAAATACTTGGCCCCTGACACAAACCCAACATCATTGGTCAATCTGTAATGATTGGGTGTCTCCCATGTCCCCTCCCCAGTCACCTCACTGACAGCAGATGTTGGCCCAGTGTTCAGGTCCTTGGTGGAACCCTCCCTGCCAGTGTTCAGGTCCTTGGTGGAACCCTCCCTGCCAGTGTTCAGGTCCTTGGTGGAACCCTCCCTGCCAGTGTTCAGGTCCTTGGTGGAACCCTCCCTGCCAGTGTTCAGGTCCTTGGTGGAACCCTCCCTGCCTTGAGGCTCGCCCACAGGCCTGCGTCGCTCGGATCTCCCCGCTTATGCAACTGCTCCTGACGTACAATGGAGAACGCTGCCCTCAATTATTGATGGTGCCAATGCCTTCCAGGGTTGGCACAGTAGTTGTTAGTAGGTAAGGGATAGAGAGGTCAGGATCTCTCTCAGGGATGTGCGTGCTGCTATTTAACGCCATGCTCACCAGATATCCGAAGAGGCAGTTATGCATTCTTATGTACGAGTCTTACTCTAAGAATATTCAGATGCTTCCCCAATGGCCAGTTTTAGTCTCCTCTGTTAGTCTACAATGGCAGACCGTGTTTCCTGTGAGTCTACAATGGCAGACCGTGTTTCCTGTGAGTCTACAATGGCAGACCGTGTTTCCTGTTAGTCTACAATTAGAGGCTGTGTTTCCTGTTAGTCTACAATTAGAGACCGTGTTTCCTGTTAGTCTACAATGGCAGACCGTGTTTCCTGTTAGTTTACTAGGGCAGACCGTGTTTCCTGTTAGTCTACAATGGCAGACCGTGTTTCCTGTTCCTCTACAATGGCAGACCGTGTTTCCTGTTCCTCTACAATGAGAGACCGTGTTTCCTGTTAGTCTACAATGGGAGACCGTGTTTCCTGTTAGTCTACAATGAGAGACCGTGTTTCCTGTTAGTCTACAATGAGAAACCGTGTTTCCTGTTAGTCTACAATGAGAGACCGTGTTTCCTGTTAGTCTACAATGAGAGACCGTGTTTCCTGTTAGTCTACAATGAGAGACCGTGTTTCCTGTTAGTCTACAATGGCAGACCGTGTTTCCTGTTAGTCTACAATGAGAGACCGTGTTTCCTGTTAGTCTACAATGAGAGACCGTGTTTCCTGTTAGTCTACAATGGCAGACCGTGTTTCCTGTTAGTCTACAATGAGAGACCGTGTTTCCTGTTAGTCTACAATGGCAGACCGTGTTTCCTGTTAGTCTACAATGAGAGACCGTGTTTCCTGTTCCTCTACAATGGGAGACCGTGTTTCCTGTTAGTCTACAATGAGAGACCGTGTTTCCTGTTCCTCTACAATGGGAGACCGTGTTTCCTGTTAGGTTCACAACACATAGGGATGCCACCAAACACGCAAGATTGATATAATGACATTTAGGGAGTTGTTGTTTCATTAACTTTGGCTAGCTGTCTTTGTCAACATCTTTGATGTGCCTGTGTCAATCACGCAAGGCAAAATGTTGCCCAAAAGGCTTTTGAATGTATTTCAAACATTTTATCCTAAGATGACAAATTCAGTAATTTCTTTTTCACATAATGAATTCTGTGATTTTGTCCACATCTTCCACATTGCATAAATCATAGGGTCCTACTTATGTGTAAAAACTGACACAGACACAAACATGACTGACTGACATTTGTTGTAAGACTGGCCACTTTCCAATGTGGTATCTGGGATGATTGCTTTGAGAAAGGCTTTCCATGGCCCCCATCTCTGGGATCAGTGATAGCGGCTCAGACTGAGGAGATCCTGGCTGTCTGCCTTGCTTTTAACTGAGGTCCGATCAGTAGCACAGCTCTCAGACCACCACTTTGTTTCCCTACAGGTCTAATAAATGATTCAGAGAGGGAGTGTGTGTGTGTGTGTGTGTCACTGATGTTGCTCCCACCCCACACCCCCCTGTGTGAGGGCAGCGAGTGGTGAGAGAGTGGTGTGGGCTTTAGCCCCAAGGCATCGTGGGATAGTGGTGGTGTTGGAGGGTAGTTCTCATAGATCCAGCTCCTGTTGAGTGAAGGCTCTCTGCTGATTTAGTATGACGGTCCTCTGCCTCCTCAGCTCTCTTCCTTATTGATCGTCAGACAGAGGGGTAGCTAGGAGAGGGGGAGAGAGAGAAAGAGAGAGGAGGAGAGAGAGAGAGAGAGAAAGAAGGCTAAGGAGGAGAAAAAGTGAAAGTGAAACTGAGGGAATGAGGAAAGTAGAGAGAGAGAGAGAGACAGAGAGAGAGACAGAGAGAGAGACAGAGAGAGAGACGGAGAGAGAGACAGAGAGAGCAGAAAGCAAGCAAGAAAGACAGAGAGAGAGAGAGACATTAGAGAAGGACCAGATGGGAGGTGAGGAATGCAAGTGACTACGAGTTTAAGTGAGAGACGGGGAGGGGGTGAGGAAAAGGGAGATTAGGGTAGACAGAGGGATTTTCAAAGAAGGTGTGATGGAAAGGAGAGTGAGGGACAAAAGTTGAAGAGGTAACATGTAGTCTGCAAAAATGGCCAACCCCACCTCTGACTCATAGTGTCTTTGGCAGGAGGATAATGCTAACCCTTGCTCTCTTCCATCTTTCTCGGGGTGAGTGTAAGCGTATGATGTGATAGGCTAGCATTGTGCTGAAGTTCTTAAAGGGGTTGAGGGCCAGGTTGGGATTGATATCCTGGTTTTTAGTGACCATGGGGTCCTTGCAGCCTGAACGTGGAGCCCTCGTTGTTGTAATAGAGGTGTGTCTGTACATTTGCAAAACAGGGAAAGATGTATACAGTGTTTCTCTCTCTCGCTCTCTCTGTGTCTGTGTGTCTCTCTCTCTCACTCTCTCTCTCTTTATCTGCCCAGGTCCCCCTTCTTTTCAAAGCGTAGTAAAAACAGCATCAATAATTAATGATCCAATTAATAGTTTACACTGGGATTTTATTGAGTTGTCAGAGTGATGGAGAGGCCGCCGGGCCTGGAGCCTGTGCAACGTTTGGGTCTGATTCAGCACTCTGACCCCTCTCTGCACACACACACACACACACACACACACACACACACACACACACACACGTGGACGCACACACCCATACACGCATACACGTGCAGACACACAGACATGCATACACACACACACACACACACACACACACACTCTCTCTTTCACACACGTACTGTATACATGCACGTATATACGGTCCTTTATTTGATTCCACATTTTCATGTATCAAATGTTCGTATGTTCGTAATGTATCAAATCACATAATCAAACACACAGAAGAAGCGCGCACACACACACACACACACACACACAGGAATACACACACACACACACACACACAGAAACACACACACACAGAAACACACACAGAAACACACACACACACACACACACAGAAACACACACACACACAGAAACACACACACACACACACACACACACGGCTCCCTGCTCCCCACAGTGCTTGTTCTCATCCATCCCTCTTCAACACTCACACAGCAGCTCAGAGAGGGGGAGTGAAGGAGCGAGCGAGAGAAAGAGAGAGAGATGGTGGGGTAGACAGAAGGGGAGAGAGAGAGCGGGAGAGAGAGAGAGAGTGTGAGTGGGAGAAGATAGAGCAGGCCAGGTGGGTAGAGCCTGGGGCTTGAGCCAGGAACTCTGTGCAGAACAAGAGAAGGAGGTGTGGGCAGAAACAGAGTTGAAGACTAGAGGGTGGGTTACGGGTACTTACTCAGAAAAGCCTTTACAGCCAGATGGGTGATCACATACAGCGTGTGTAGGTGGGACTTCTAAAAACTGACAGAAAACTCTCACACTCTAGTCTCTAGATGTCCCCCCTCTTGTGTGTGTGTGTGTGTGTGTGTGTGTGTGTGTGTGTGTGTGTGTTTAGAACCAGAACGAAAAGGATTTCTCACACAGAGGCTCCTCAGTGTGGGTTTTATCTGCGCCTGTCTCTGTTGTCCTATATAGGGCCTGTATTATTGGCCAAAATCAGATGCCTCTGTCAGCCATGATTATGACCTTGATGGTGAAAGCAGGAGAAACTGGGTGAAGTTGGCGAAAGGGATGCCACCTGACCCATGCTTTGGACCAAGCGTTCCATGTGTCCCCTCTCAGCTCCCGTACCATGTGTCCCCTCTCAGCTCCCGTACCATGTGTCCCCTCTCAGCTCCCGTACCATGTGTCCCCTCTCAGCTCCCGTACCTCAGCGGTACTGGGCTCCTCCTTGCCGTGCACACATGGCCTAACACCACAGCTGCCCTCCAATGAATGTGACACTTGGCATCTGGGAGATGCGCATCGCCAATCAGAGCATGAAATACACTGTTGGGAGTCTGTCTGCACAGCATTTGCAGGAAGAGGAGTGGAGGAGAGAGAGAGAGAGAGAGAGAGAGAGAGAGAGAGAGAGAGAGAGAGAGAGAGAGGGAGAGAGAGAAAACAGCATCTGCCATATCTGCTGGCCACAGACAGATGAGACGAACGACAGATAGAGACGATCGGCTGCCTGACGCGGAATTGATTCTCCCGAGCGAGTGGAGTCAAGAGGGACAGTTTGTTAGCCAAACACAGATACCATCAAGCGTGACTCCTTCGAAAATAGCCAGCCAAAACGCCCTCCCCCCTCCACACACACACACACACACACACACACACACCCGTCCCACGCAACTTGTCTCATTCTTGCTCCCACCTCCTCACTTTCTCGTTTGAATCTCGTATCCCACATGGCGCAGTCTGGCCCTCTCCAGCTGTTCAGGGACCGGAGCACGTGCTAATACCTGGTGAGCTAACCACATTAGACCGGAGCACGTGCTAATACCTGGTGAGCTAACCACTCAGGGCCTCAGGCGTCTCGTGGGACCCTGGAGCAGGGCTTGGGTGGAGCCCTGTTGATGTCTCCATATTCCAGGTAGTCACTTTGTCCCAGCGCATTAGTATGTTCACTCACTTTTCTGGAGAGATGATGTGATAGAATTGGAGGACTGGACTGGCTTCATAGTCAGTCTCCTTTGTACTCTTTTCAAGTGTACATACTTTTCATACAGTTCATACTTGTAATTGTTAAGCGTTAGTCTATGTTTCCAATAACTACTTGTCCTTGCGCCTGGATCAGGGTTAGGTCTAATGTTGGAGTTAGCAGCGTGAACTATTTTGTACTTTAATGATTTATTCTATGTTTAAGTACAACTGATATGACGTCAGACCTTTAGTTGTCTCAAGAATTAGTGAACTCAGATGTAAGACGGTAGTGAATAAAGTGTAGCCACTGTAGCCGCTGGGCAGTTTTAGGGACGACAAACAAGTTTTCTCTTCCTCCGCTAGAATCGGTGAATTGCTGTAACAAATGGAATAATGATGGTCATGCATTTTACTTTACAGAGGGAACCAGCTCTGCCTGAACTGTATGTGTGTATATGTGTGCGGAAGGGTGTGTGTGTGTGTTGGATGTTGGTGCTAATTTTGTATGTATATGCTGTTGGCAGGTGAGGATGTGACTGTGTGCAGATGTATGTTTAAGCGCTCCTTTCCATGCGTGTGTGTGTGTGTGTGTGTGTGTGTGTGTGTGTGTGTGTCCATGTGAGTGTATCCATATGTACAACTGTGTATGTGTGTGACCTTCACAGGAGACTTGGATGGCCACTGGTGGGACCATGCGACGTGGCATAGCAACGAGGCCTCCTCAATGTCTTTGGTGAGACATGCGGAGCCAAGCAACCTTCCCTTCTCCACCTCCCCCCCTGCTCTCTCTCTCTCTCTCTCTCTCTCTCTGTCTCTCTCTCTCTCTCTCTCTCTCTCTCTCTCTCTCTCAGAGGCCCTTTGTCATTTCATGGTTCCTTTGGTTTATTTACACCTCTGCATGTCTTTTTCTTCCTTTCTTTCTTTTCTCCTGTTTTTTATTCCACAACTGTAGGGAACAGTCAAAGGGGAAAAAGAAAAACTATTGAGCAGTCTCCCTCCTTATCTGAGGGACAAAAGAAAATGGTGCGCTTTGGGGGCCACTCGTTCGAGGAGGATGCCGAGTGGTGCGAACCCCTCATTAAAGACTCGGGCGTTGATACTTGCAGTAGTACCACACTAAACGAAGAGCATAGCCATAGTGAGAAGGTACTGGGACCCTGTCTGGCTTGCTTTTTTTTTTCTTTTTTTCTTTTTTTTAATTGGTTTTTGTTTGTAAATCGTGCTCTTGTTTGGTTTCTTTATTTTGTTATTTTGGGTTTTTTTTTGTTGGTGTTTTTTCTTGCCGTGTTGCTTGTCAGTAAGTGAGCTGTTGATTTGGTTTGGTTTGGTAGATTAATTTACTCTTGGTACTCTCTTTTTTTCTCGGAATATCAAGACTTTTTTTTTTTTTTTTTCATTTCTAGTTTATGGTGTTTTTTTTCTTCTTTTTTGTCGGTCTATGTTTCTTTTTGTGAGCCAGTGCCCGTGCTCTTTGCTGGGTGTGGTGGAGAGAGGAGGTGGAGAGAGGAGGTGGAGAGTTCTTTCTGGCTTGCACTGTGGTTTGCATCCTGGCAACTGTTGCTTTGATACTTTTTTCTCGAGATTCCCCTCCCCACCATCACTCCCTCAAATCAAAGAGCATCCATACACAACTCGACTGTCTGTTTGCACCCTAGGAATGATGGCCCCTGGATGCATGTGGGGAGTCTCTCTCTCTCACTCACTCACTCTCTCTCTCTCTCACTCTCACTCTCTCTCTCTCTCTCTCACTCGTTCTCCTTCTCTCTCCCTTTCTCTCTCTCTCTCTCTCTCTCTTTCTCTCTCTCAGGGGCAGATGTACAATCACGTTAGCGACCCTTTTAGGTGTAATTTCATCACAATGCGCGCCTAAATACATGACATGGTATATGATAACAGACCGCACACGGCTAAAACCTACAGGAGCACAGAATGGCAAGACGCGCTCTTCTGACTTAAATGCATTTGTGGGAGGCTCGTGGGAAAAGTGGGCGTTATGGCCATATGATGGGTGGAGAAGCTAAAGGTGTGACGGATTACGTGTTCCGTGTTCTGTTTTGCGGTGAAATATTTCTGCCTTATGAAAGCAGGTGTAGGCGCGTGGATAGGAGAAACTTCCAGAAACAATGGAATCAGTATTCTGAGCACCAGCAAACTTTTGTTTGCCTTTCCTTGTCTTGCCATCACCTTTTTCACTTCATCCACTAGTGAATTAGTGTGTTATTGCGACACAAATAGTCAGAGTATTTTTTGAGTGGTGTAGAATTACTGCCCTGTATTATCTCCCTGTTTGATGACATCTTATTAGCATATACGTCTATTTCCTTATCGCGAAACATTTGACACTTTGTAATGTCGGTCGGCGGTTCCATGATTCCATTAAACTGCGCCCAGGATTGAAAAATACAGTTCAGTTGCAGGCGTCAAAAATGAGTTTGTTAGATCGAGTTCTAATTAGTTAGAATCAGTTAGAAGGCGGTGGCGTGTGTTGATTATACTATGAGCCGCAGGTTTAGTGCGTTCTCATCGAATGATAAGGTGGCGTGTGTTGAGTATACTATCAGCCGCAGGTTTAGTGCATTCTCATCGAATGATAAGGTGGCGTGTGTTGATTATACTATCAGCCGCAGGTTTAGTGCATTCTCATCGAATGATAATGCACAGCAAGCGCTTCATGTGGAGTGGCCGAGTCACTGTTTCTGCTGCGCTCTCTAACGTACGTACATCTGCCCCTCAGTTCATGCTGGTCTTTGCCATGTTCGATCGCCATGCTAATATGCTAATAGCACAGGGATGCCCCCCCCCCCCCCCCTTCACTGGCCTCCACCTGCTCTGCACTGCACCTCTGCACTGCACCTCTCAACGCCATTATGACCCCCCCAGCTCCTTAGGAACGTTCTGGAAACAACACAGAGAACACTCGCACTCGCACTTTTTCCAGAGAGGGTTGGATTGGTTTGTTTTTGAAGTTCGAAATGAACTTCATTCGATTTTATTTTCCCATTTAATTTAATTTTAGTTTTTTTTGGCACAGACAAAGTTATGTTTCTCTTTTTTCCCTTCCACTGTCACATAGCTGTGGTATTTGTTTTCTTTTCTGTATCTTTTCTTCAATACCTTGTCATGCTGTCCATCACTTTTTTGCATGTACATGTGGGTGTCAGTGTTTGTTTTTCTTTGCGTTCTCCATCACTCCTTTGCTGTAGGTAACCTCATTGGCTTTCTGTCCCCCCCCCCTCCCCTCCTCCATTCCATGTGCTTCCTGTTGTTCCACCTGAGGGCGTGTGCCTCTGAGGGCGGCAGGCAGGGCGGTGGAGTGGGCTGGAGGCGGAGGCTGGGGAAAGGGTTGGACGTAGAGGCAGAGATGGAGGTGGAGATATGTCGGGGGTGGGGGGATGGGTGGGTGGGGTTCAGTGGGGTGCATTGTGAGTGGGAAATGAGACGAAGGTCCTCTGTATACCACCCACAACCCCCTTATGCACTCTTCCTCCTCCTCTCTACTCCGTCCTCTCCGCTGCGCTCCAGTTCCCTCCATCAGGCTCTGGCGGGGTGGGGGCTTTGCTGAAGGGGGGGGGGGGTCGGGGTGCATGTCACTCTCTTATACCATCACACAAGCTCTGCTTCCTAAACAGCCGGCTCAAACCAGAGGATCATTGAAACTTGAACATAAGTTTGAGGATCACGATTGGCCTGTTTTGCCTGTCATGCTCTGAGGACTGAGATGAGGTATTTAATGTCTTATAGGAAAATGTTCAGGTATTGTGCTGTTAATTTAGCAATCACCTGTCAGTGTATTATATCATCTCTGTTTATTTTATTTAATTTGATATGATATTAATTTATCCATATTATGTGCCTGCCAGATTGCCCTAGCGATTGTTCAGTCAGTCCGGCTGTTTTAGTGCACTCTCCTCGGGTGGCAAATCCCCAAAATCACCTAGACCCATTTGACTCTTTTTCATCAGGATCGCTTTCTTTGTCTTGAATATGGATGAAAGGTATTTACTAAAATAAGCCGGTTGGCAAGACCACAAAAATTAATACGAGGCTTAGAGCCGTCCTGTCTGAAATCATCTAATTTGGCTGTGGGCTAATCCCTGGAGATTATAATGTTGCGTAACCACAGGAAGAGAGAAAGTTAGGTGGCAATGATAATCCAGAATGTCACGGAAGCGAAAAAGCGGAGCTTGTGTGATTGCTCTTTTTTTTAGGCGGGGGGGGGAATCAGTCCTGAAGAAACTCCCCCACCCCTTCACTGTCACTGCCATGGCTGTTGTGTTTTTGTTGGCTGAGCTCAACTGGAAGCGTGTGTGTGTATGTTTGTGCCTGTGTATGTGTGTATGATTGTGTGTGTGTGTGTGTGAGAGAGAGAGAGAGAGAGAGAGTGAGTGCAAAAGAGATAGAGAGAGAGAGAGTGCGGGTTGTAAAACAAAAGGCTTGTTGTTGCTTTGACCCCTTAGCACCCGGTGACTTGGCAGCCGTCTAAAGACGGGGAGCGTCTGATCGGGAGGATCCTGCTGAACAAGCGGCTAAAGGACGGGAGCGTGCCCCGCGACTCCGGAGCACTGCTGGGTCTTAAGGTGAGACGCCCCGCTCCAACTCCCCCAACCCCTAACCCCCCCCAGCCCCCACGGCATAGAACCCTCACTGCCTCTCCATGACCCACCACCTGGGATTAGGAGTTGGTCCATGCATTCAGTCTGCAGGAAAACTACCCCATGTCATCTTACCCTCAGCTGGGCTGGAGAGAGCTGAAAACTACCCCATGTCATCTTACACTCAGCTGGGCTAGAGAGAGCTGAAAACTACCCCATGTCATTGTAGGTGAAATTGGTACCCGCCTCACATGGGAGTACCAGACTATGTAGGTAACTTACCCTGTGAGCAGGAGCCGGGTGAATGTGGGTGCAATTGTGTGTAAATTGTGATACCGTCTTTGCGAGGGCCACCAAGACACACTGGTGCTGTCCTTGCAACAGCAACAATATGTTGGTAATCTCACCCGATTGGACAGGCATCAACCATTCAACACAAAGGCAGATCAGTTAAGTTGAACACCTAGGGGGCGCCACACAAAGTGTAGTGTCCTCCACGTGGTCAAAATAATGATAATCCACAAATCAGTCTCGTTAAACATATCAGTCTCATAAAATATATTATACTATCAATTTGGAACTCCGATTAATAATTCAATTATTAACTACAACCAAAGTTACCTTACCAATAGTATAGTTGAAGGTCATTAGAATTCTGAATAGAAGAGGTTGGCAACGTCCATTCTTGTGCAACATTAAATAAACCAGCGTATATAAATCAAAGTATTTATTCACACAATGATACGAAAATAACACACAATATGTAATCTAGCTAAATGTAACTAACCAATGAATTGAAGGAATGTGGGGATGTGTGTGTGAGCTGGTGAGCTCGGGGTTGCGCTGTTAGGAGCGCGCCAGAAAGAATGTGTGTGTGTGTTCCTTTGTCTGATCACCGTAGTTCCGCGTGCATGTGTGTGCACGTACGCGAACATACATGTGATGTGAACAAGGACGAGCCTATATGCAGCGCGAAGTTCGAGTATTCTCTTCGCGTGTGAGGCTATGTGAAGGCCAATGTATGTGTAATCGTGCGCGATTAAGATGCCATGTTAGGAAAGAGGGAAATGGTTAGTGATGCATGCAAGACTCGATGTGTCTGAGAAGCAATCCTAACGATAACCCTTAGATGGTGTGGCGAAGCCAACTACCAGCTAACAATGAACATATATATCACAGTTACGTTCAGTAAACAAAACATATGAAACACATGAACAATGGCATGTAAACAGTCTTATGCTTAGCCAGGTTGTGAATAGCTAGGATAGCTAAATGCCCAGTTAATGTCAGTTACCAGTCCTTTGGGAAAAGTGTTGGGCTGGTCCGACGTGGATAAGGCAGAGAAGGGATGATGCCGTCCGTAAATGGAGAAAGTTGTCCTTGCTGTGATGTCTGTGTCCCTGCAGTTTAGATCGGAGGATTTGATCGCTCAGAACGTTGCAGTCTGCCTTTTGTTCCCGTTGTGTGGAGTTAGCTAGCAGGTCTATCGTTAGCTGCTTTCGCTAAACTTACTGCGTCTCACTTATCAGTTCGGTGACTGAAATCTTAGGCATATGTCGGCCGTAAGAAGTGAGAACAAAGAGAGTAGTTCTTCACCGTGTGCAGGCGATGCCTGAGGTGAGAGGAGGTCAAAGAGGCTTGCTCCTCGGTCGAGGCCGGGAGGGAGAGCTGAAGAGGTCCTGGCCAGGTGGGCGCCGACAGAGAGAGAGTCACATCTGGGGAGATGCGGCTATTATCCACGCTCAGGTGGGCGTGGTTAAGAAAAGCATCAGGTTACATTTTTATGACAGGTAAAACCTGACGTAGTTTCCGGGGGAACCCATAGACAAGTTACTGATTAAAGTCAACCACAATGGACGAATTCCAGTGTACCTACATCATCTTACCCTCAGCTGGACTGAAACTCTGCCAGTTTATTCATGCATTCAGTTTCCCCAAAAATTCTCTCTTTACCAGGTTTCCTCACAAACACCTCTAGCTGTCGCTCATTTCCATCTCTGTTATGGTTCCAAAATGAGTAGTGCCTTACCATGAATATACAACATATAATGACCTCATGTGCAACACTTTCCCATATCGTTAATATCTTCAATAATGCGACACCAAAAGTGAAATATCTTTTTTGATGGGGGTACCTTATGAGCTATGAGGTCAGAGCCCAGTTCTGTTTCTTGCCCTTGTTCCTCGCCTACAGTGCAAGAACCCGTCAGAATCAACCCAGTTAGTTAATCAGTCTGTTTCAATGTCAGCAGTCATTTTAACTGGCTTCTTATCACAGCAGTCATGACCTGATTTTCCCTTTGGAAATTCCACTAGTTGTATCGAGACGTAATGCCGCTGATCATTACTCGTCCAATAATGTTAGCATCTAGAAGAAGTCTTTTCCTTTTCAAAGCTATGGAGTTTGTAATGTATACCAGCCCTTTCAAACGGTACTACTGCTCGTTATATTGAGTGTAGAAATACTACATGAGGAAGCCCCCCCCTGAGTCTGCCTCCCCATTTGGAGAGTGATGCTGGCCGTGAGAGAGGAATGATGGGGTGGCACCACTACTGTTCCAGAGATATGACTGAATAGCTGTGCGTTTGTGTATGTGACTCTTCATGTTTTACTACAGTGCTATCGCACAAACAAACAAACACACACACACACACACACACACACACACACACACACACACACACACACACACCGACACACACACACACCCCTACGGCTCTGCTGCGCTTCCAGTTATGTAAAGCCATTTCATTTAGACCCCCCCATCTCTCTTTCCCAGCGTAATCTCCTTTTGTGTGTTAGTACAGGGACTCCATTAACAGGGATTTTATTTGTATGATGTTCAAAAGAGGGAGATAGGTTCATGAGCTTGTGAGACGCCAGCCTCTCCCCCTCCAGGCCTTTTGAGCATTTCAGCACCATGGACAGCGGCATGGGGACCCTTTTTAGCATTTCAGCACCAGGGACAGCGGCTCAGGAACTACACAGAACGGAAGCAGACCTTACACGTTTATAATATGGCATGGGGAACTAAACAGAACTGGACATTCAGAACCGTTTTTTTCTGACTTATTTTTACATGACTATAAATTGATCAAATAGATTTTCCCAGACAAGGAATTTGTCTGGGTGATGTGGTGCAAAGTGAAGAAACTAGTGAAGACTGTGTAATACATTTTAACTGAACACATTTAGCCACACTATAAGAGGTGTGTGCATGAACAAGAAGGTGTTAGTTCTTCGTGTGTGTGTGTGTGTGTGTGTGTGTGTGTGTGTGTGTGTGTGTGTTGTGATTTGTGATGCCTCTTCATCTGTGGGTCTGTTCTCTGTGTGATCTACAGGTGGTGGGTGGCAAGATGACAGGATCAGGTAGACTATGCGCTTTCATCACCAAAGTGAGGAAAGGAAGCTTAGCGGACACCGTTGGTCACCTTAGACCAGGTATACACACACACACACACACACACACACACACACACACACACACACACACACACACACACACACAAATGTTCACTTTAAACAGTATGTCTTAATGCACAGATAATAATCTTTTAACATTTTAATTGATTAGCCATAGTCACTCTGTTTCACACGTCAATAACTTTAATACTCGTCTATATATGGTAAATCTAAATATACACATTGCAAATCTCCGTCTAAAAATGTTCCGCAAACTTTTCATGTGTCATCTGGGAGTTTTTTTTACCCACAGGAAGTGCCTGTGCCTTCTGTACTCCGAGACATTTTTCTTTTCCTTGTTCAGCCTTTGCCCAGCACCTATGTATGTACCTACACTGGTGGCCTGGGAGAGAGGCGTGGGTGGGAGTAGGTTGTTGCATAACTGCTCCTTTTGTGTTCCAGGTGACCAGGTTCTGGAGTGGAACGGCAGGATATTACAAGGAGCCACTTTTAAAGAAGTTTACAATATCATTCTAGAATCAAAGCCCGAGCCTCAGGTGGAACTAGTGGTCTCGCGACCCATTGGGTGAGTCCTCGCGGTCGATAGCTCGAAGATAACGTATATCTTTAGGCTGTAAACAGTACAGAATACAGGACAGTAGTTCATATAACTATATATAGTTGTACTGTATATCTTTATTGATTTATTTTAACAATCATTCAGTCACACCAATAAAGGTAATGTCACGTCTCACATCGCTAGTTTAATCATTAATAAGTGAATAGTTGTTTATTTCATATGTGCAGTGTGCACATGTGAAATACACTGTGCAATACACATGTGCACACTGGGACGTTTAGTGAGAGCCTGTAGTCTGCTAGTGGTTGATAAACTGAGTGTCTGATCAAAACAGACTAAGATGCTTCACTCGAGGGTTTTCAGCACGACACATTTCCCATCATGCCTAATCGTCCTGCGGTCGCACAGCCGCCCTGTGCCGTGCGTGTGGTTAGCCCCCAAAACTCTCTGTTTGTGAAGCGTCCTCCTCACAAGCTCCTGGGCTGTCGTCCGTTCCCATATCTGATCTGTGTTGTAATGCAGAGTGAACTGCCAGGAGAATGAAGACTAATGTGGTGCTTAGGGTCATTTAAACCCCATGCTCTCTGCATTAACTCTAATTGATCCCGCTCGCCTCCGTCTCTCTTTCTCTCTCTGTCTCTTTCCATTTCTCTTTCTCTCTCTCTCACCCCCTCCCTCTCTCTCTCTCTCTCTCTCTCGCTCCATCTCTTTCCATTTCCCTCTCTCTCTCTCTCCCTCTCTCTCTCTCTCTCTCTCTCTCTCTCTATCCATCTCTTTCCATTTCCCTCTCTCTCTCTCTCCCTCTCTCTCTCTCTCCCTCTCTTTCTCTCACTGCAGAGATATTCCAAGGATACCAGACAGCACACACGCACAACTGGAATCAAGTGAGTAGAGTGGAGTCCATGCTGCATCAGCTGTTCCTGTGTAAAGAAGCACGCTTTCTGAGAAGCAGATTTATTCTGTCATTCTCTGGGATCTTTTGGTCATGTAACCTTCTTATCTCCGTGTCACTCAGCCTTTCCCAGTGTTTAAGTCCCTGTTTTAATGCGTTTCATGCTGTGCTGTTCTTAATCTTTGAGTACCTATCACAGTGAGTGAAGAGAGTTATTGATACGACTCCATAATTGTGATCAAGTGAATAAAGTAGAACGTTTCACAGGATCGGGTTGCTAGCTCACAAAATGATCTCGTTCTCTCTTCTTCCCTTCTTCCCTGTGATCTCTTTCTCTCTTCTTCTCTTCTTCCCTGTGATCTCTTTCTCTCTTCTTCCCCTTCTCCCTGTGATCTCTTTCTCTCTTCTTCTCTTCTTCTCTTCTTCCCGGTGTCGGTCTCGGTTGCTCTTCAGGTTCGAGCTCGTTCGAGTCGCAGAAGATGGACCGGCCCTCCATCTCCGTCACGTCTCCCATGAGCTCTGGGATGCTGCGAGACGCCCCTCAATACTTGTCTGGACAGCTCTCAGTGAGTACCCACAATGCATCATTGCTGCTGCTGCGTGTGGACACAGAGAGAAAAAGGTCCCCTTGATTAATGGCCGTAGTGTGTTCTTTAATAATGCTGCATCCGAAGTATAAACAAAGTCATCAAGTAAAGTATAAACTTGTCTTCCCCACTCACCAAATACCCTGTAATACAGTGGCGTAGCGGGTGTTTTGGCCGCCCTGTGCGGTAGCCAAATTCGCCGCCCTCCTTCATATCAAGGAGGATTTCCTACTGGTGCGAATTTTTGTTATTGTTGTCAATATATGACTTTGAAGCTCCGCGAGTCTTTGTCCTAGCGTCATAAAAAGAACATCCCCCGAAACCTTGAATCTTCTTCTGTGTACAGAAAAATAATAATAATTAGCACTTTGTAAGGAGAATAGAACTAAAATCTATTTCATTTTCTGAGTGACAAAACAGCTGCTAACGAAATGCATGGTAAAGAAGGCGGTGAGGACAAACGTATCCACTTTGAGCTGGTTGCTATGGTTACCTAGTTATACTAGTTACCTAGTTATGCTAGCTAATTAGCTAGCTAAGGAAATTTGTAATAACCTTAAACGTATTAAATGGAAGAGTTCCATTTACATAAAATGATAGCTAGTTATCTAGCTGATGTTATAGTCTCCTCGATTTAACTGATCAAATTATAATACGGAGAAGGTCGAAACCCTCAGGGTGCCTGTGCAACTTTGTATGAAAGAGTTCATATTCATGAGTTCATATTGACACATATTAACACGAAGAGTTAAGCCAGCGCATGTATTACCTTACCTATTTGTGTGTAAAGAATGCTGATATGAAATATGAAAACAACCAGTAGAAACATCTGTGTATAATGTTCTTCAAAAACTTAGGATACCCTGCTTGAAAATGTTGCAGAATGCAGTCCAGAAGTACAATTTGGCACTAAACACAGAGACGTTCCACCAAGAGTTTCACACGCGCAGGTCACGGGAGATTGTTTACAAGCTGTCGAACTAATACGTTGCAAAGTGGACCCTAGGGAGACCGCGCCACTACAAAACAGCCCCATATTCTAAATTCGGCCATTTGGGAAAACAACTATTATCAAAAAATTACAGCAAAAAAGAAAATCACAAGAAAGTAATACAATTATAGTATTGGCCGCCCCCATTCGATTGGCCGCCCCCATTCGATTGGCCGCCCTGTGCGGTCCGCACACCCCGCACACCCCACGCTACGCCACTGCTGTAATACCCTTTGTTGTGAGTTACTTTATACTGTGTAGAACAACAGTAGAATTACTGAATTATATAGAATCTTTATTCATAGATTGCCTTGTTATTTACTTGTTAGGTGTTGTGTCATTACTGTGTATCGGCCCCTTTGCCCTGCTTAAATCCACATAGTAATGTTTGAGACTGAGATCAGCACAGCGGTGCAGCACCGCCAGCATCTCTGGTGCTCCACTGGTCCCAGGGCAGCCAGCCGGTGGTGTTGTTATCACCTGATGAGGGGCTGTTAGAAAATGTGCAAACACAGGCAAGGGGGGAGCGGGAGACAGGGAGAGGGGAACATCGGCGACACGACTGCGGGAAGAGTCCTTGGCCCGGCTCCACGGGCGTCAGTCTCCCGGCCTGGACGCGGCCCAGCACCTCCGGAGAGTAATGGATGGCTGCGTCGCCTCGTGCCTCCGTGTAGCTCATTGTCTCTCTGTAAAGATATCCTCTCAGGGGAGGGCGAGACGGAGCGACAGGTGGTTGCTCCCGGTGACAAGCGCCAGGCTAGATTACACGGCAGTTCAGTGTCACTTTAGGCCGTCTAAGATGTTGCGGTTCTTAAGGAAATTGAGGCAGAATGGATGAGTGCGGCTGTGGTAACGACAGTGCGTTTGGACTGCTGTCGTCTCGAGAGGTAACACAATACGTGGTCGAGAGTCAGCTGAGACTTGTTTTCGTTTATTACGATATAGTATAGTAGTTTATTATGAATAGTTTAATATATCGTTTGCTATGATATATTGCATATAAATGAGACATGTTTATACATGAAATCTGTACATTATTTATTTTTATTTAAACATTCAGCAGGAGTGCATCTTAATAGCCTTTAGAGTTAAAACATGGCTGAGAACGCATTCCTGTGACTATTGGAACTTTGAGAAATTGAACTTGACATTCCGCTCAAAGACCGCTCAAAAGGAATGGTCAACAATCACAATCAAAACTGAGCTTTTCACTTTAACCTCTCGGAGCACGTCTCCCGTGAAATGCATCATATTTCCCCTGAACGTCTGAAGCGCTCGGAGGGACCTTGGGAGATGCTTACAGTGCGCCTGTGTTAAAAAGACGGTAGTCTGAAAAGGCAGCGCGGTTGGATTGCTCTCCCGTGGTGAGTCACAGGACCCCGCAGCTAACTCTTTTGTTAGCGACAGGAACGCGCTCGCAGTCACTCAATGGCCAAACTGGCGTCACTCTGACGCAGAGACACGGGGAAGTTCTCTCAGGCACCACAAGAGCAGGTGGAGCGAAGCAAGAAAATTAACTGGGGGGTTGGGGGGGGGGGGGTTGAGTGTGTGTGTGCTGTGCGTGTGGGTGGTGTGGGTGTGTGTGTGTGTGGGGGGGGCTGATGAGTCATCAGGAAGTCTTGTTATGGAGTGCGATCTCTGTGGGGATTGGGAGTGGCATGGCTTCCAGGAGGCCTCCGCCAAGACATCCAAACAATAACCCGTAATAACTCATTTGGGGATGCAAATATATGCAAATGGCCAAGTTTGGAAGAGAGAGAGAAAATAAGCAGCACAGTGGCAGGATCTCCCCTGAGAGAGGGAAAGAGAGAGAGAGAGAGAGAGAGAGAGAGCTGAGGGCTGGATGGTGTGTGTGAAAGAGAGAGAGAAAGAGAGCGAGAGAGAGAGGGCTGGATGGTGTGTGTGTGTGTGTGTGTGTGTGTGTGTGTGTGTGTGTGTGTGAGAAAAGTGTCCTTTTGGGGGTTTCAGGTTTTATTGCAATTCTTTTTTTTCCCTCTTTCCTTTTTTTTCTCCCACCCTTTCGTTTAATGTTGCCTCCACCTAGAGCCAAAGCCTTAGTAGAAGAAGTTCGCCTTCTGCCCCTAGGGTGCAGGTAATGGAGCCTGTCTGGAAGACAGCCTTTTCTCCTCAGTCTCTTCTTCTCTCTTCTTCCGTACCTTCTTCACTCAATCGCTTCTAGTTTGGAAAATGCGGAGATGTGACTGCATCCCTATTATTAAATATTATTATTAGTTGTATTATTATTAGTATTAGTATTATCATTATTATTTGTATTATTATTTTTGTTATTATTGTTCTTTAATTCTTATATTAACCATCTTTAATCACTTTGATGAGACCCTGGGTCTGTTTGCATGACTAACCGAGTTATAAACTTAAAAGAGGCCCTCAACTATTGCCAACCTACACAACTCATCTTTTCATCATGGCGTCTTAAATTGTTCACACATGTTCTCTTCTGAGGCCCTTTGTGTGGCCTATAGTCGGCTCTCTTGTGGAACCGTGGCAATGGTAGATGGCCCCTATTTAAAAGTTTTAGCGTTACAGTGTTCTGTGGGACAGATAAACAAGGTTTTTCCACGTAACACGAAACTGTACCGACTCCTGATACTCCTCACCTATGAGGCAGGGTTGGACTTAAATGTCTCACACTGTGGCGGCCAACAGCCCCTGGTGCCAAGGGCCAGGACAGAGACCGAGGCCTGCAGCCTGGGCTCATCAGTGGTCTCTCTTATGGTCTCTATTTTCTGCTAAAAGTATAAATACCTCACATAGCCATACGCGAGGAATTCGGCTTGGGCAGATATTAACGTACTGAACTGCAGACAACATCAATATGTGGAGCAACAGTTTCGTGCTGCAAGGGCAGGAAACAGTTTACTGTCCCCGTTAGAAAGCAGACTGCATTTTCCACTGAAGCACAGAGGCTGGTTTGTCATGGTGAAAAAGCAAATTGTACCTTATTCCTGTGGAAAACCGAGGGACCAGGAGTCCGCCCTGCGATGACTCGTCTTTTTGGGGGACCCGGGATTTACACTAAATACTTCCACTGGATATAAGAGGACTTATCTCTGCACGCAGATCACACACATACTGTACAAGTACTGGATATAGGAGGACTTATCTCTACACGGTAATCACACACATACTGTACACGTGGCTAGATTAAAAAACAACAACCTTGGCATATGTATGTCATGTCTATGTATCACAATGCACATTTTCATGAATAGACAGACAACATGATAAGTCTGTGTACCATAGATTACTGCCAGCCCAACATGCTCACTTCTAAAGACCCATGAGTAGTGGTAGCAAGCGACAGCATTAGCACCCAACATGCTCACTTCTAAAGACCCATGATTAGTGGTAGCTAGCGAAACCGTTAGCATGTTCACTTATAAAGACCCATGAGTAGTGGTAGCAAGCGACACCGTTAGCAAGCCTTCCTGGAGGACAGAGGAGTGCCCTTCAAAAAGTCTCAGGGGGTTTATGTGGCCTGTGCCATTAATGTACAGCATGTGTCCTCTATGGCTTAATGCTCTACCTAGCCCAGGTGATGGAGAATGACGATTTAAAGTCGAGCTAGCTGCATTCTCTCCCCTCAGCAGGAGGGGTGGGTATAACAAATATAAAACAACAACTACTAAGTCTCCAGACAGTTTTCTCTTTTATCTGACGTAGTACAGCCGTCACGTGAGGTGTGAGCAAAGTAAGTGTATTGTTCCTTGCCACTTCCTTGCCACACTCCCCCTCACTGTCACATACACTATGGTACAATTTGTTTGACCTGAATCCCGTTGTTACAGATACTCTGCTTTTGTTTCCTCGACACGGTGAATGCTTTGTCTTGCTTCTGCTGCATGACCTGCCATTAAGAGCACAGTGCCAAAAAACAAACAAACAAACAAACAAACAATTCAAAAATAAAAACAAGCGGAAATGTTTGTACCGACTGGTGCAGAACCGTTTCCTTTCCGTGCGCACTGCACAAGCAAGTATGGGCAAGAGCTTAGAAGTGCTCTCTGGCTTCAGTGCTTGCAGTAGATGAAGTCAGTTTAGCCATCTCTCTCTCTCTCTCTTTGGTCTTCTAAGCACGCTCTTGTTTTGTCCATACTTCTGACCGGCGGGCGAGTGTCATTGCCTTCTCATGCACCACGGCATGATCATCTTGATTGATAAAGCTGTAGAAATGTATTTACTGTCTTTGCTGGTACTGCAATAGCAGGTTGGTATGAGCGCTGATACTTTAGAATTGGACACACACACACACACACACACACACACACACACACAAAGTTGTAATGAAGTGTTTGCCTATACTAAAACACTTGAAAGGGCCTAATGGTACTGTACCTGTTAAATGTTATTAGATTAATTTGGTCAGTTTGGCAACTTGCACCAATGGCCATGTGTATCATCTATCAATAATTAACTATATTAATGTGTGCATAGTGTTGGCCTATGACATAGATCATATGTTACCCACAGCAGCAGATTTTTAATTGATCACTTGTGCCTACACATCTCAAAGAGGACCCATGGTTCTCTCCTTCTCACTGTGGGAAAGGATGTCATTCCTCGCTCTGGTGTCCCTGCAGGTCAAACTCTGGTATGACAAGGTGGGCCATCAGCTCATCGTCACCATCCTGGGAGCCAAGGATCTGCCTCCCAGGGAGGACGACCGGCCCAGGAACCCCTACGTCAAAATCTTCTTCCTCCCCGACAGAAGGTAAGGGTAGGGGCAGTTACCACGCTACGCTAACATCTCCCTGTTTTCAGTCAGAGCAAGTTATGCAGCAGGTGAGCTAGGGAAGAATACGGTGTCCGTGTTGTGCTGTGCTGTGCTGTGCTGTGCTGTGTTGTGTTGTGTTGTCGAGTGCATTGTGTGTTGTAGCCCTGCAGCACCATATTGATATTCTTTTGGCTCAGTTGAAAAGGAGCCTGTGTCTACCTAAAGAAGAACTAGAAAAAACATACTTCCCAGACAGCAGTCAGTGGATCCCAATGGATCTTAGCCTGATCTGGTGCTAGACATGGGGCAGTCTGGTGCAGTCTGGTGCAGACAGGGGGCAGTCTGGGGCAGACATGGGGCAGTCTGGGGCAGTCTGGTGCAGACAGGGGGCAGTCTGGGGCAGACATGGGGCAGTCTGGGGCAGTCTGGGGCAGTCATGGGGCAGTCTGGGGCAGACATGGGGGCAGTCTGGGGCAGATGGAGTCTGGAGTGAGTTGCTATCTGGGTTTGAGCTGGCAGGAGAGGAGTAGTGGTGTTTGTAATGGTGCTCGATGTGTCTGTTGTCTGTTCTGACATTGACAAGGTTTGACAAGAGTTTTCACTTAACAGAGGAGCTTGTAGTGTCAATCAGGCTGGTCATGGTATCATAGCAGATTAAGTTTGCTTTATTGCCATGGAATGCTGTGAAATGTACCAAAATATCATAGTAATGTTTTTTTTTAAGAGTTTGGTGAAGTTTGGCCTTTGTTCAGTTAGAAAGGTTATTGAAGGCACCCTCAAAAGAACATCCTCTTGTTCGTAGGTGTTATAGTTGCCTGTAGGCAAACTTTGACATACTTCTTACAACCCTCTAAACCTATATTGTATTTACCCTTGAAGAGCAAAAATATGGTATTGATTGGTTACCTAAAAGGAAATATAGGAAGAACCATCTGAAGAGGCAAGTGGCCCCTTCAAGAGAGCCAGTCGCTTGGTTTGCGAACACTTTATTGGCAATGCCCCTACTGCAGATTGTGTGCATAGTGGTTGTTCTTGTTGTTGTTGCTATTGTTGTTTTTGCCACCCTTCCGATTGTACGCTACCATGGTGGTAAATAAAAACAGTTTGAATTATTGTTCCTCCAGTGACAAAAGCAAAAGAAGAACAAAAACGGTAAAGAAATCTTTAGAGCCCAAGTGGAACCAGACCTTTATGTACTCGCCCGTGCACCGGCGGGAGTTCCGCGAGCGCATGCTGGAGGTCACGCTCTGGGACCAGGCCCGTGTGCGCGAGGAGGAGAGCCAGTTCCTCGGGGAGGTGAGCCATGACACACAGGTTTCACACACACACATATATATAGTCACACATGACACACATGACACACATGACACACATGACACACAGACACACACACACTCTGTATGAAGCTGTTAAAATTATGAGACTATGGCTCATCATTCATAAATTATGATTATTTAGCAGTGTATTGATGTGACAGGGTATAGCTCACTTTTTTCATCACATCTACATCAGACTTTTGTTTCGTTTTTGTGCGGGGATGATAGCTAAACAGTGTTGTATAGTTTTGTACAGTTGGTCTAGGCTGAAGTGTAGAAAACATGGAGGAGGTTGTTCTCTAAGAGCATGAAGTGTCATTCTACTATCAGTGAATCCACAGTCAATCATGTCTATGAGAATCAAATGTCTTCATGTGTTTTTACAGTAGATTTAGTTCTCAGTGAATCCACAGTCAATCATGTCTATGAGAATCAAATGTCTTCATGTGTTTTTACAGTAGATTTAGTTCTCAGTGAATCCACAGTCAATCATGTCTATGAGAATCAAATGTCTTCATGTGTTTTTACAGTAGATTTAGTTCTCAGTGAATCCACAGTCAATCATGTCTATGAGAATCAAATGTCTTCATGTGTTTTTACAGTAGATTTAGTTCTCAGTGAATCCACAGTCAATCATGTCTATGAGAATCAAATGTCTTCATGTGTTTTTACAGTTGATTTAGTTCAAGTAATAACTGTGATTTTTCTGCATGTGCATGCGTGCGTGTGTGTGTCTGCATGCTATTCTGTATGTATGTGCATGTGTGTGTGTGTGTGTGTGTGTGTGTCTCTGTGTGTGTGTGTGTGTGTGTGTGTGTGTGTGTGTGTCTCTGTGTGTGTGTGTCTCTGTGTGTGTGTGTTCTGTGTAGATCCTGATCGAGCTGGAGACGGCGCTGATGGACGACGAGCCCCACTGGTACAAGATGCAGACGCACGACTCGTCCTCCATGCCCCTGCCCAACCCCTCGCCCCACGTCCAGAGGAGAGCCCTGCACGGAGACAGCCCCACACGCCGCCTCCAGAGTACGTCTCCACACCCCAGCTCTCCTTTCCTCGGTCCTTATCTATCTTTCTTTCTCTCTCTCTCTCTCTCTCTCTCTCTCTCTCTCTCTCTCTCTCTCTCTCCAACTCTTTCTCTCTCTCTCTTTCTCTCCAACTCTTTCTCTCTCTCTCTAACTCTCTCTCTCACTCTCTCTCTCTCTCTCTTTCTCTCTCTCTCTCTCCAACTCTTTCTCTCTCTCTCTCTTCAACTCTCTCGCTCTCGCATACATTTTCTGTCTGTGTCCATTGGTCCGTAGCTTTTTCTTTCTTGTCTTCTCTCTGTCTCTGTCGTTCTTCCTCTGTTTCTCCGTCTCATTATGTTGTTGTTCGTTGTGTTCTCTCTTTGGCAGCCCTGTCTTCAGCACTTGTCACTCTTACCCTCAGCAGACCAACATTATTGTTTATAACCTATGTCTGTCTGTGCGCAGTGGATGCAGTTGTGCACGAGTGATTATTGGTTATAACTCATGTCTGTCTGTGCACACCTCTTTAATGTAGAATCCTAGTGTGTTATTGCACGTATTCTGAATAGCTCTGAATAGAAGAGTATGCACTGTGTTTCAGATGAAGGTTCCTCAACCTTTTTAGCAGTGTATATATATCCTGTATAAGTCCTGTCTAGTGTGTAAGACAGCCATACACTACTGCAGCTCTCTAGTCAGTAGGTAGTTAGTTTCTCCTTTAAGTCAAAATAACTTTTTAGTTTTAATACTCGGAAAGAGCATTTGTGCAGTGAATGATATGGTAATACTTTCATAGTGATAACATTATTATAGTGGTAAAGCCAAAGCCCAATTAAAAAAAAGGAAACCAGAAATGTTTTATATGGTGTTATGTTTCACCTTTGATTTCCACCCATTACTTTGACAGACAAAGGGCCGTACTCGTACAGCTCAGGTAAAGACCTCTGCATGCACAGAGACCTTCTGAGTGTGCTCTCCAGCTTATTGGTATTGCCATCCTCTCTCCCTCCTTCCACCTCTGTTCAGACAAAAAAAGAAAAATCCAAAATGTTGAATACATTTGCCTTCTGTTTTTTTTGTTAGCTCTCCCTACAGTTCCCTGTGATTTCTCCTGCTCTGTATTCAAAGTGTTCCGCTGCTGGCCTGCTCTCTTAACCGCAAACCCCTAAGGCTCTACAATCAGGCGAACCTTTTCCTGGACTAGCCCCTTTTTTTCCCCAGAAGGCAGTTCTACATAGAGTCCGAACGAGCTCCACCATTTCCCCCTGTGTGGCTTTGTACCGTTTTGTGCCGTTGACCAGCTGCCCCACCCACACCAAAAGCAGTGCTGGCTTTC
>NC_045162.1:4107167-4117167 GCF_900700415.2 Clupea harengus | reverse complement strand
CTTTCCACTGTGTCTCTCCATAACTAATTATCTGTCTGTCTGTCTGTCTGTCTGTCTCTCTCTTTCTCTCTCCCTCTCTCTCTCTTCCTCTCTCCTTTCCACTGTGTCTTTCCATAACTAATTATCTGTCTGTCTGTCTGTCTGTCTGTCTGTCTGTCTGTCTTTCTCTCTCTCTCTCTTCCTCTCTCCTTTCCACTGTGTCTCTCCCTAACTAATTATCTGTCTATCTGTCTGTCTGTCCCTCTCTCTTGCTCTCTCATTTAGAAGGCAGGTTCCCTAGTAAAGAGAAAACCCTACCCTACACCTCCATGGTGATCTCTCTCTCTGTCTCTCTCTCTCTCTCTTGCTTTCTCTGAGTGCATGCTGGGAGCGAGTGGGAAACGCGGAAACGTGAGTGAGTGAGGAGCACTGGCCGCTGTGCCAGGAACGACTGTTCTTTCCAACTTTTCTAGCTTTTTCTATCCTTATATTTAATGTACTTTTTTCTCTAGAACATTAAGTTTATTTTGTTTTGGTTAGTGAAAACAGCACGCAGGGTGTTTTGTTGTTTTGTGTGTGGTGTTTCCCGGGCGTTCTGCTCCCAGCGTTGTGCTGGGTGGTATGGCTGTCCCTGGTATGGGTTTTGAACAGCTTACGAGGCGTCATGGAATCAAAATTGCATCGACTGCCAGCGTAGAAGATTGTAGTTTGGTTATTGGAGAAATTGTAGGGCATGGTAATATTTTATCAGCGGCCCGCATGAACAACGCTGTTGTTCTGTTTTTGAGAACCACTGAAATGGCCAACGAGGTAGTTGAAAGTGGAGTATCGATCAATGGTGTTTTCACATCTGTCCTTCCCACTTTCTACCCCGTCCAAAAGAGTAACCTTGTCGAACGTACCACCATTCATTAAAGATGAGGTTTATTACAAACGCTTTCACGGCATGGTAAAGTAGTGTCGCAGATCAAGAAGATTCCAATTGCGAGTAAATCTCCGCTTTTAAAACATGTCATGTCTTTTAGGCGTTTCGTGTACATGGTTTTTAAAAGATAACAAGATGAATTAGATCTGACACTGAATGTAAAGGCTGATAACTTTATTATGTTGTTTATGCAACCACGAACTTTATGAGATGTTTTGGTTGCGGTCTAACTGGACATCTCATACGCGCTTGTCCCGATAAACGAGGAAATTCAGATAATGCTTCTGGACAGAGCGAAAACGTTGGTAGGCCTAGTGGTGATGCAGGGGAGAAGCAGGCTGCCGAGACTGGTGAACCTTGTGCTGGTGAGACGGCAACCATTTCACCTACTGTCGGTGAGACAGACGACGCAGATGTTCCTCAGGAACAAGAAAAAAATACGTCAGATTCACTAAATGAGATGGCAAGTTCGGGAGGAAGTGTTGTGGACAATCCGAACGTGAAAGCGCAGATGTTCTACAAGACAACAATGTTACATTAACTGACAATAGTGAAGTTCAGACAGGCAACGGATTGTAATCTAATGGAATGGATGCAAGAATTTTTAAAAACTACCCCCAGGAGAAGAGGAAGACGCTTCTCTATTGTAAATAAAACTTGCCTAAAAGAAACTCGTTGACTTAAGCTCGTCTTGATGCCGAGAGTGAGAGTGATTTCTCCAGGCCTGCAGGCATGTCAACTTGCAGTTTGCATCAGAGTGCGGTATGCCTAACCGCACTTACAGCAGTTGATGAGTTTAAAACGTTTTGAAGGAAACAGAAGCATGTGAGAAATGTCACGAAGTTGATTGATTATTTCCCTGATGTGGAACAGTTCATTTCAAAGACGAGGTCATTTATGCATGAGGGCTGTTTTACTGAACAGGAGGTCTACCGTTTGAAAAAAATGCTGACCAAGCTTAAGGTTCTATTGAGTAGCAATGACAAAGCCTAAATTATTGTCTTCTGTGATGGAAGTGTGTGTACAGCTCTTTTTATTTTTATTCTTTATCATGGGTGAAATTCGTGTTGCCTCTTTAAACATAAACGGGGCTAGAGAACAGAAAAAGAGAGCTGTTTTGTTTGAAACGATAAAACAAAAAAAGTTTGATATTGTTTTTGTTCAGGAAACGCATTCTGATGCGTTGAATGCAGTTGACTGGGCAAGAGAATTTGATGGGCTGTCTGTTTTAAGCCACAACACCTCAAATAGTGGTGGGGTTGCTATTTTATTTTCTCGCACTTTTACCCCCCTATCATATCAAGTTGAGGAAATTGCCAAAGGTAGACTTTTGAAAGTAAAAGCCCAATTTGAAAATCATTTTTTTGTTTTTATTTGTGTCTATGCGCCTACTATGGCAATTGACAGAATGCTTTTTTTAAATAGTCTGGAAAATGCCTTACATGGTCTTGATTCACAGGAGTTTTTACTTCTGGGAGGGGATTTTAACTGTACTGAAAAAGCCATAGACAGGAACCATGTTGAGCCGCACATGCCCTCACGAAGACGGCTCATTGAGTTGAAAAATTCAAATGTCCTTGTGGACATTTGGAGGAATTTCCACACTAGTGACAGGCAGTATACATGGGTTCATGCGTATAACAATCTATTGTCTTTGGCCAGACTGGATAGGTTTTATGGTTTTAAACACCAGCGTAGTATTTTTAGAAACTGCTCCATCATTCCAGTCGGTTTTTCAGACCACAGTTTAGTTGTTTGTTCTTTTTCTTTAAATTCTGTTAAGCCAAAAAGTTCCTACTGGCATTTTAATACTAATTTATTGTCTGATGTCCATTTTAAGGATGTGTTCACATACTTTTGGAATGATTTTAGAACAACGAAACCTTCCTTCCAGTCATTACAGCAGTGGTGGGATTTTGCCAAGGTGCAGATAAGACAGCTAAGTCAAGAGTACACTGTCAATGTCACAAGGGACATAACTCAAAGCATGGAAACATTAGAAAAAGAAATAATTGAGCTTCAGAACTTAGCTGAAAACACAGGCCAGCAGGCCCACACTGAAAATTTTAGAGTTAAGAAAAATGAATTGGCTAAACTACTAGGTATAACAGCACAGGGAGCTCTGGTCAGGTCCCGCTTCCAAAGTGCGGAGTTGATGGATGCACCATCAAAATTCTTTTTTAATTTGGAGAAAAAAAATGGACAAAAAAGATTTATTCATGCTCTACGTTCAGAGGATGGGACACTGCTGTCTGACCATGCCGACATACGCAGGAGAGCAGTTGGCTTCTATGAGGAGCTATACAAAAGCGAGATCTTCCAGAACCAGGCTGAGGACAGTGTCTTTCTTGACAAATTACCTCAGGTGTCCACAGAGGCTAATGTAGACCTCGGTAGGGCTTTGACCCTAGAGGAACTGGACATAGCCCTCCAAGGGATGCAATGTGCCAAAGTTTCCGGGCGTCGATGGCATTCCTATTAGATTTTTATAAGTCCTTTTGGCCCGAAATGGGTGAAGATATACTGGCTGTACTTAGTGACAGTTTAGCCAAGGGGCGACTGCCACTGAGTTGCCGCAGAGCGGTGCTCTCTCTGCTGCCCAAAAAAGGTGACCTGAATGACATAAAGTCATGGAGGCCTGTGTCATTACTCTGTAGTGAGTATAAACTGCTCTCTAAAACATTGGCCAATAGACTGAGCAAGGTTTTGGAGCAGGTCATCCACCCTGACCAGACCTATTGTGTACCAGGTAGACTAATTCACAATAATATCTCTTTTATCAGAGATATCTTTGATTTAGGCAAGTTTTTTAACCTGGAGTTTGGTCTGGTATCTATAGACCAAGAGAAGGCATTTGACAGGGTTGAGCACAACTATTTGTGGAGTGTTCTGGCAGCTTTTGGCTTTAGTCCACATTTTATTGATTTAATAAGAGTTCTGTATTGTGACATTGAGAGTATGCTCAAAGTTAATGGTGACTTGTGTGCTCCTTTTAAAGTGCATAGGGGTGTTAGACAAGGATGTGCCTTGTCTGGTATGCTATATGCCTTGGCAATAGAGCCCCTTTTAATAAGGCTAAGAAAAGAGCTACATGGGGTGACTATTCCAAATTGTGGAAATGCCTTTCAGGTGTCTGCATATGCAGATGATGTTGCTGTGTTCGTAAGCGGGCAGAGGGATGTGAATGTGATGTTGAATATGTTTGAAGATTTTAGAGCCATTTCCTCTGCAAAAGTTAACTGGTCTAAAAGTACAGCTATGCTGGTTGGGAAGTGGTCAGATGGAGGGCCAAGTTTACCAGATAGCTTACATTGGACCAGGGAAGGTTTTAAATATCTTGGAGTATTTCTAGGGGATGAAAAGTTCATACAGAAAAATTTTGAAGGTTCTGTAGAAAAAATAAAGGGACGCCTTCACAACTGGAAGTTTTTAATTAGTAAATTGTCTTACAGAGGGCGTGTCCTTATTATTAACAATTTGGCTGCATCCTCCCTCTGGCATCGGCTTGCTTGTATAGATCCTCCAACACACCTGCTGTCTAAAATCCAGTCAATCTTGGTAAACTTCTTCTGGGACAATCTGCATTGGGTACCACAGAATGTTTTATATCTGCCCAAAGGGGAAGGTGGACATGGACTTATTCACTTACAGAGCAGAACAGCGGCTTTTCGCCTACAGTTTGTGCAGCGTCTACTCACAGGGCCTGTGGACTGTGGTTGGAAGTCTGTGGCTTGTGCCATCTTACGAACTTTTGATGGATTGGGACTGGAGAGGAATTTATTCTTGGTGGATCCGAAGAAGATCAACCTGAGCAGATTCCCCATATTTTACTCAAATCTTTTTAAAGTCTGGTCTCTTTTAACAGTGCAAAGGGCACACAGCACAAGTTCTCTTTACTGGTTTTTAAAGGAACCTCTGATCTATGGCTCAAGACTGGACATAACTTGTGAAAAGCCAATTCATGCAGTTACTTTTAGCCTGCTCAGGTCTGGAGTCACCACACTAGGCCACTTATTTCGGTTGGCTGGATCAGACTTTGGGAATACCAGGAATGTTGCAGATCATTTGGGTGTGAGATCCATCCGTGTTATTGCCCAACTCCTGGAGAAATGGCGGGCTTCATTAACAAGTGGAGAGTTACAAATGCTGGGAGACTTCATCAGTGGGTTGTGCAGTCCAGACTGCAGTGATCCTTTCCCTAACTTTACTTTGTCTCCCAATCTTATGGATTGCACTGGGATTTATTTGCAATGTGATGAATTGACATTCTTGGGTCCAAAGCCAGCAAAGGGTAAAGCCTTGTACCAAACGTGTGTTAAGTCTTTAAATAGAAAGATACTGGACAAGAGAACAGACACACCCTGGCGTACTGTTTTGCAGGTAGAGGAGAGTTTTAAACCTCAATGGAGAGCGTTTTACAAGTCACCATTGACAAAGAAAATTGGGGATTTGCAGTGGAGAATTCTGCATGGTGCTGTTGCAGTCAATGCATTTGTTTCTGTTTTAAACCCCGATGTAGGCCAAGAGTGCCCATTTTGTTTTTCAAGAGAAACTGTATTTCATGCTTTTATGCAGTGTGTGAGGCTAAGACCTTTATTTGCTATTTTGCAAATGCTCTTTGTTCAGCTTCACGAAATCTTTTCATCAGAGACTTTTATCTTTGGTTTTAAATATGTACAGAAACGACGTTATAAATGCCAGCTGATAAATTTCATTCTTGGTCAAGCAAAAATGGCTATCTATGTCAGTCGAAGAAACAAAGTTGAGCAAATGTCTAGTGAAGACTTGGTATTAGTTTTCTCAATTTTAGTGAGATCTCGTATTTTAATTGATTTTCGTTTCTATAAGGCAATGAAAAACCTTGATTCATTTGAACAGACATGGTGTCACTGTGGTGCGCTGTGTAAAATTGAGGATGAAAATGTGTTTTTTGCTACTTTTTTGAAGAGGGCTGGATCCCCTGATTAAATTATATGTTTTGTTTTTTGTATTTTTTTTGTATATTTATTCATTCAATATTGTGTCAAATGATCTGATAATGTTCTTGTGTGTTTTTCAAAGCTTATAATAAAAAGTTGTTGAAAAATCAAAAAAAATCTCTCTTTCTCTCTCTTCTCTCTCTCTTCTCTCTCTCTCCTCCCTCTCTCTCTCTTCTCCTCTCTCTTCTCTCTCTCTCTCTCTCCTCTCTCTCTCTTCTCTCTCTCTCTTCTCCTCTCTCTCTCTCTCTCTCTCTCTTCTCTCTCCCTCTCTCTCTCTCTCTCTCTCTTTCGGCAGACACCATAGGTGAGGATGCGGGCATGGCGGACCCATAACACATAGAGACATTTGTAATCTTTGCAAATGAGAAAGGAGCTTGCAACAAGATGGTGGTTACAGTGTGTGTGTGTGTGTCTCTCTGAATTGGTGGGAGGGTGGGTGTCTGTGTGCTTATTGTACTAACCAGGTTAGAATGACCTCAATGTACAAGGAATTATAATTGGAATGAATGGGGAGGTCAGACGTTTCTAAGAACTCATCTCACTCACACACACGATCTGGTCTGCAACTGCACTCACGCATCACAGCTGGGGCTCATGCAGGTCTCTGCTGCATGACGTGAGTGGGTGGCGGGAATATGCATTTCCACTAACAAACGTTCTGTTTCACATAGACACACACGCACACATACACACACACGCACGCACACACGCACGCACGCACGCACACACGCACGCACGCACGCACGCACGCACGCACGCACACACATACACACATACACACACACATACATACACACACACATATTACACACACACACACACACACTTTCTCTCTCTCTCTGTCACACAGACAAACATACACAAACAAACATGTAGACGCACATATGCACAGATCCAAAAACACAGGAAAGGAGGAGTGCATTGGGGGACCTGACAGTCTGTTGCTTAGATACATTTTCATTGCTTTTACTGTAAGAGACTTAAGGTAATGCATAGAATATAGTCCAGGCAAAATAGCGTTTTACGACAGACTAATTGTAAAATAATTTTTTTCAGCATAGATCATTTCTATGAGGTGTCCAGAACAACATACTAAAAGTCCTAAGAAATCCTAGTTGAGGAAATATGTTTAATTCTCATCAATCTGAGATGTGTGCTAATAATGCATGGCAAAAATACACCTCAAAAATGTAATTTTTTTCCTTTACTCCTATCAAAATGAAACTTTACACAATGAAAGTACCCATGAAAAGTAAAACAATTTGTATTACAAGTTTCTTTTGAAATTAATTTGTATATGCAAATGAGCTATACACTAATCGAATATGCCCAAAATACATCCAAATAGGCTTATTTTTTTCCTTTACTCCTACCACAATAAAACTTTACATAGTAAAAGTATACATGAAAAGTAACTTTTTTGTATTACAAGTTTCTTTTGAAATTAATTTGAATATGCACATGAGCTCCACACTTATTGAATATGTCCATAGGCAGAAACACCTTCATATGTATGACAAATACATCGGCCCAATCTTCATCCAATCATCCTACTGCCAATGGGAGATGGCAATGCTGCTTTTAGACTGGCCTCTAACCTGAAAACTGCCTGGCTTGGTAGTACCTGCCAGGGGTATGGTGTTTCTGCCTATGCAATTAGGACATATTCAATAAGTGTGATGCTCATGTGCATATTTAAATTCATTTAAAAAGAAACTTGTAATACAAAAAAAGTTACTTTTCATGTATACTTTACTATGTAAAGTTTTATTGTGGTAGGAGTAAAGGAAAAAGATAAGCCTATTTGGATGTATTTTGGGCATATTCGATTAGTGTATAGCTCATTTGCATATTAAAATTCATTTTCAAAGAAACTTGTAATACAAAAAATGTTACTTTTCATGGGTACTTTCATTGTGTAAAGTTTCATTTTGATAGGAGTAAAGGAAAAAAATTACATTTTTGAGTGTATTTTGCCATGCATTATTAGCACACATCTCAGATTGATGAGAATTAAACATATTTCCTCAACTAGGATTTCTTAGGACTTTTAGTATGTTGTTCTGGACACCTCATAGAAATGATCTATGCTGAAAAAAATTATTTTACAATTAATTCTATTATTGGCTCCAAAAAGGGTTAATTTGCCTGGCCTAATATAGAATACAATATCCCTATATCTCTCTTTCTCTCTCCTTCTCTCTCCACCTCCCTATCTCTCTCTATCACACACACAAACATACATACACATACATTCATTCATCGATCGGAATAATTGACTGCTTCTTCATACATCCTTCCTGAATAAAATGCACACATACAGAGAAGTCAGTTCTAGCCCTAGCACAAACACATAGCTACCCTCAAGATACAATCACCACATACATGTAGGCAAATACTGACCTAAAAGCCAAAGATCACGGACACAGGGAGCATGAAATTGCACTGCAACGCCAGCTTAGGCAGGAAGAGCCTCTGAAACGTACTACACACACACTGAAACATACACACATACAACACACACACTGAAACATACACACACACAACACACACTGAAACATACACACATACTACACACACTGAAACATACACACATACTACACACACACTGAAACATACACACATACAACACACATTGAAACACACACACATACAACACACACTGAAACACACACACATACTACACACACACTGAAACATACACACAGATTACACACACACTGAAACATACACACAGACTACACACACACTGAAACATACACACATACTACACACACTCTCTGCACTACTGCTCAGATAAGCCCAACTCTACCCTTCCCCCAATAGTTGCGTGCCCAGCTTCAAATGTTCAATGAACCTCACACGGAGAAGAGTGACGTGTGGGAGTGAGTGTCTTGTGTGTGTGTGTGTGTGTGTGTGTGTGTGTGTGTGTGTGTGTGTGTGTGTGTGTGTGTGTGTGTGTATGTGTGAGTGTCTGTGTGTGTGTCCACTCGCTTTGGGAATCCTTGCTCCATGCTGTTCATCCTCTGTGGGAGATGTGCTTCATGGTGATGGCACTACCAAATCTGGTCATGCGATCTGGATATTATTCACAGAACAGGACTCAACACCGGCAGAGAGGGAAAGAGGGAGATATATATATAGCGAGAGAGGAAGAGAGAGAAGGAGAGGGAGAAAGGCAAAAGAGAGAGGGTGATGGAGGAAAGTAGAATTCAGAACCACACAAACAGGAGCTGGTAATTAGCCAAGTATTGTACTTGTTTCCGATGGACACTGGACTATGGGTTTGAGGAGAATAACTTTGTTATCACTTTCAGCTGATGATCCTACAGTGTTACCATCCACCATAAGAGGAAAAACATGAATGTGTCATGAAACTGAACAGGGGTGATAGGATAAGAACATGGCTTCTATCTCCCACACAGTCTACACCCAGTTTACTATTGCTAATTACTATTGCTATTGCTACTACTACTATGCACCTTAGCTGATTTCTACACCCCCCCCCCCCCCCCCCCCCATCTCCATTTCAAAAGGCACCAGTGCAGTGTCCCTGTCTCTCTGGTAAGTGATCTGGCTCTGATCTGAAGCAGTTCCACCAGATCCATGTCAGACTGAAGCCAGGTTTGACTCAGGTCTGCGCCACCTCTCTCTTCATAGCCAGCTTCTCTCTAGGATGACAGCAGTCATCAACCACATCATATGCATAATGGATTAGGAATGCACTTTATGAATAACTCATAGATCCTTATGGTTAAAACGTGTGAGGATCTTCAGTGACCCTCTCTATACCTCCCTCCTTCCATCTTCCTCTCTTCATCTCTTCTCCTCTTTTTTCTTTTCTTTTCTTCGTTCCTCTCACTCCATCACTCTTCCTGTTTATCCCAGCTGTAGCTCTGGCTGGGCGCTGACATTCTATGCTGCCGGAGTATCCGGGGAGACGGCCTATGTCTGGATTTGTTTTTGTCACCTCAGCGACCACACACTGTGAGTGTGTGTGTGTGTGTGTGTGTGTGTGTTTGTGTGTGTGTGTGGTGTGTGCGCGCGGGCATGCACGTCTGCTTGTGTGTAAGCTTGCATTGCAAAGTGTGTGTGAATGTGCTATAAAAAAATATTT
>NC_045162.1:4102167-4104667 GCF_900700415.2 Clupea harengus | reverse complement strand
TTTGACAGGATACATTTTATGCTTCTGTCAACATCAATGATGCGCCAGCTGCATTTCGAACATGCTCACACACACGTGCACACACACACACACACACACACACACACACACACACACACACATACACACACACACACACACACACAGACACACACAGACATACATACACACACACACACTGAAAGGGGAGTTTTTCTGCCGGCCAGATGGCCAGAATTTCCCATATACACCACGAAGGAGTCCAACAGCACTGGGTCTCATGCCCATAGCCTTTACAGTGTATTACTGTAGTGTAAAGGTATATTATGAGTTTGTATCTCACTCAGAACATAAATCTAACGTAGCACCCCTAACCTAATGTAACAGTTATAGATGTGAGATCAAATAATTAGTACGAGGAGAAGTAGTTGAGAGAATGCCTGTGATCGTTGCATAGCCAGCTTTGCTGTCTTCATTGTTGCTGTAATCGTTATTGTCATTGTTAGAGTTCCTGTAGGGTCAACGGGTTATGGCAACACACCAAGGTCAGCAGTGTGATACCTTTTACGTGAAAGCGTCTACTAAATGAGTCTGCTAAATGAGGTCTACTAAATGAGTTTACTAAAATGAGGCCTACTGAACATAAATCTCATCCTACTCGATCTCACTCAAACTGAAGGACAGAGGAGTCTAGGAGAGGTTACGTATACCTCCATTGCAGAGACTGAGGCAAGATGGCCAAAGCAGAGAATGCCCTCTCTAGCCCTGTCCCTCCCCCACACACGTGCAGTCGCTCATTCATCTCAGATGCATATGAGGCAATTGAAACACAATAGACAGGAACTGCATACAGTAACACATAGTCCAAACATGGGCATTTAACATAATAGACAGGAACGGCATGCAGGGACACATAGTCAAAACATGGGCATTTATTCATCTGAAACTAAGCAAGTTTAAAGTATCAAGTTTTTTAACGTAGGAACTGTCATAATAACTGTACCTGTAATTTTCCTTATTAATAATAATATAATAACTATCATAGTCCTTGCAGGAAAAAATACAGCATTCATTGGAAGTATTTCATAAATAGGTCAAAGTCAAGTTTACTATCCCACTAGGGGTGGAATCACAAGGGCATCACAATACATGAAATTTGTAATATCTTAACCAGTCTCAACATGGCAGAGAAAGAGATCATTACTGTGAGACAGAGATCAATACTGTGAGACAGAGATCAATAATCAATACTGTGAGACAGAGATCCATTCAGAGACAGAGATCATTACTGTGAGACAGAGATCAATACTGTGAGACAGAGATCATTCAGAAGACAGAGATCATTACTGTGAGACAGAGATCAATACTGTGAGACCAGAGATCAATACTGTGAGACAAGGAGATCAATACTGTAAGACAGAGATCAATACTGTGAGAAGAGATCATACTGGACGAGATCAATAATCAATACTGTAGACAGAGATCATTCAGAGACAGAGATCATTACTGTGAGACAGGAGATCAATACTGTGAGACAGAGATCAATACTGTGAGACAGAGATCTAATACTGTGAGACAGAGATCAATACTGTGAGACAGAGATCAATACTGTAAGACAGAGATCAATACTGTGAGAAGGAGATCAATACTGTGAGACAGAGATCATTAATCAATACTGTGAGACAGAGATCATTCAGAGACAGAGATCATTACTGTGAGACAGAGATCAATACTGTGAGACAGAGATCAATACTGTGAGACAGAGATCAATACTGTAAGACAGAGATCAATACTGTGAGAAGGAGATCAATACTGTGAGACAGAGATCAATAATCAATACTGTGAGACAGAGATCATTCAGAGACAGAGATCATTACTGTGAGACAGAGATCAATACTGTGAGACAGAGATCAATACTGTGAGACAGAGATCAATACTGTGAGACAGAGATCAATACTGTAAGACAGAGATCAATACTGTGAGAAGGAGATCAATACTGTGAGACAGAGATCATTAATCAATACTGTGAGACAGAGATCATTCAGAGACAGAGATCATTACTGTGAGACAGAGATCATTACTGTGAGACAGAGATCAATACTGTGAGAAGGAGATCAATACTGTGAGACAGAGATCATTAATCAATACTGTGAGACAGAGATCAATACTGTGAGAAGGAGATTATTACTGTGAGACAGAGATCATTAATCAATACTGTGAGACAGAGATCAATACTGTGAGAAGGAGATTATTACTGTGAGACAGAGATCATTAATCAATACTGTGAGACAGAGATCAATACTGTGAGAAGGAGATTATTACTGTGAGACAGAGATCATTAATCAATACTGTGAGACAGAGATCAATACTGTGAGACAGAGATCATTACTGTGAGAAGGAGATTATTACTGTGAGACAGAGATCATTAATCAATACTGTGAGACAGAGATCAATACTGTGAGAAGGAGATTATTACTGTGAGACAGAGATCATTAATCAATACTGTGAGACAGAGATCAAT
>NC_045162.1:4040866-4095866 GCF_900700415.2 Clupea harengus | reverse complement strand
CTCTCTCTCCTGTCTCTCTCCTGTAGCAGCATGTCTCTCTCTCTCCTGTCTCTCTCTCTCTCTCTCTCCTGTCTCTCTCTCTCCTGTCTCTCTCTCCTGTCTCTCTCTCTCACCTGTCTCTCTCTCTCAAATTCAAATTCAAATTCAAATTCAAAAAGGCTTTATTGCCATGACTGCATACAATACAACGTTGCCAAAGCATGTTTACATAAAATGTACAAGCACAATAAACATAAATAAATAAAAAACAAACAATAAGTTATAGGTGGTAACAATGTGGTATAGAAACATATAACAGGTTCATTGTTAATTATTAAACATTAAATATTAGTTATCTGGGACAGGGGGTTCATGTTATTGTGGAGCTCATGACATGCTGATACATATTTTGCTGCCAGTCTACAGCAGTCCTCCCTCTCCCAGTAGAACTGAGAGTCTGTCCAGATCATTTAGATGTTGGAATTCTGGGAATATTTGTGTTATTTTGTCAAAATAATAGTCTCTAAGACTTTGGTTATGGTTGCAGTAATCAGGAAGTGTAGCTCCGTCTCTACTGTTCCCTGGTTACAGAAGGAGCACAGCCTCTCCTCTCTGGGTAGCCAGGTCTGTCTGTGTCGGCCGACTTCTACTGCCAGGTTGTGCTCACTCAGTCTGTATTTTAGTTAAAGTTTTCCGCATTTTTTTATCAGACACTGTGGTCAGGTAATTTGCCACGGTGTACTGTCTGTTTAGTGATACATATGTTTCTAATTTGTTCTGGGATTTTGTTAATTTTGCCCAGTGATCTCTATATTTTTCTTTTTCTTTCATAATGATTTGGTTGGGTCTGATTATCTGAGATCTTGAGTTTTGAGGCTGAGGTCGTCGTTGTGTAATGACCTGGGTGGGTGATGGTTCACCCAGCCTCAGGACAAGTAAGCAGAGGGGACTCCTTTGTGGGTTCAACTCCTGGCAGCATAGGGCTTTGTAGGAAAAGGAGAGTGGGTCACTTGTTTTAATATGATTCCAGAAATTTAGGGCTTGTTTTTGGATCTTTAATATTAGAGGGTATTGGCCTAATTCAGCTCTACATGCAGAGTTGGGAGCTTTTCTCTGCACTCTCTCTTCTCTCTCTCCTTCCTGTCTCTCTCTCTCTCCTTCTTCTCTCTCTCTCCTTCTCTCTCTTCCTCTCCTTCTGTCTCTCTCTCTCTTCTCTTCTCTCTCTTCTCTCTCTCCTGTCCTTGTCTCTCTCTCTCTCCTCTCTCTCTTCTCTCTCTCTCTCTCTCTCTTGCTTTCTCTGAGTGCATGCTGGGAGCGAGTGGGAAACGCGGAAACGTGAGTGAGTGAGGAGCACTGGCCGCTGTGCCAGGAACGACTGTTCTTTCCAATTTTCTTTTTTCTATCCTTATATTTAATGTACTTTTTTCTCTAGAACATTAAGGTTTATTTTTGTTTTGGTTAGTGAAAACAGCACGTAGGGTGTTTTTGTTTGTTTTGTGTGTGGTGTTTCCCGGGCGTCTGCTCCCAGCGTTGTGCTGGTGGTATGGCTGTCCCTGGTATGGGTTTTGAACAGCTTACGAGGCGTCATGGAATCAAAATTGCATCGACTGCCAGCGTAGAAGATTGTAGTTTGGTTATTGGAGAAATTGTAGGGCATGGTAATATTTTATCAGCGGCCCGCATGAACAACGCTGTTGTTCTGTTTTTGAGAACCACTGAAATGGCCAACGAGGTAGTTGAAAGTGGAGTATCGATCAATGGTGTTTTCACATCTGTCCTTCCACTTTCTACCCCGTCCAAAAGAGTAACCTTGTCGAACGTACCACCATTCATTAAAGATGAGGTTTTATTACAAACGCTTTCACGGCATGGTAAAGTAGTGTCGCAGATCAAGAAGATTCCAATTGCGAGTAAATCTCCGCTTTTAAAACATGTCATGTCTTTTAGGCGTTTCGTGTACATGGTTTTAAAAGATAACAAAGATGAATTAGATCTGACACTGAATGTAAAGGCTGATAACTTTAATTATGTTGTTTATGCAACCACGAACTTTATGAGATGTTTTGGTTGCGGTCTAACTGGACATCTCATACGCGCTTGTCCCGATAAACGAGGAAATTCAGATGATGCTTCTGGACAGAGCGAAAACGTTGGTAGGCCTAGTGGTGATGCAGGGGAGAAGCAGGCTGCCGAGACTGGTGAACCTTGTGCTGGTGAGACGGCAACCATTTCACCTACTGTCGGTGAGACAGACGACGCAGATGTTCCTCAGGAACAAGAAAAAATACGTCAGATTCACTAAATGAGATGGCAAGTTCGGAGGGAAGTGTTGTGGACAATGCCGAACGTGAAAGCGCAGATGTTCTACAAGACAACAATGTTACATTAACTGACAATAGTGAAGTCCAGACAGCAACGGATGTAAATCTAATGGAAATGGATGCAAGAATTTTTAAACTACCCCCAGAGAAGAGAAAACGCTCTCATGTAAATAAAAGTGCTAAAAAGAAACTCGTTGACTTAAGCTCGTCTGATGCCGAGAGTGAGAGTGATTTCTCAGACTGCAGCATAACTTGCAGTTTGCATCAGAGTGGGTATGCTAACCGCACTTACAGCAGTGATGACGTTAAAACGTTTCTGAAGGAAACAAAGCATGTGAGAAATGTACGAATTGATGATTATTTCCCTGATGTGGAACAGTTCATTTCAAAGACGAGGTCATTTATGCATGAGGGCTGTTTTACTGAACAGGAGGTCTACCGTTTGAAAAAAACTGACCAAGCTTAAGGTTCTATTGAGTAGCAATGACAAAGCCTAAATTATTGTCTTCTGTGATGGAAGTGTGTGTACAGCTCTTTTTATTTTTATTCTTTATCATGGGTGAAATTCGTGTTGCCTCTTTAAACATAAACGGGGCTAGAGAACAGAAAAAGAGAGCTGTTTTGTTTGAAACGATAAAACAAAAAAAGTTTGATATTGTTTTTGTTCAGGAAACGCATTCTGATGCGTTGAATGCAGTTGACTGGGCAAGAGAATTTGATGGGCTGTCTGTTTTAAGCCACAACACCTCAAATAGTGGTGGGGTTGCTATTTTATTTTCTCGCACTTTTACCCCCCTATCATATCAAGTTGAGGAAATTGCCAAAGGTAGACTTTTGAAAGTAAAAGCCCAATTTGAAAATCATTTTTTTGTTTTTATTTGTGTCTATGCGCCTACTATGGCAATTGACAGAATGCTTTTTTTAAATAGTCTGGAAAATGCCTTACATGGTCTTGATTCACAGGAGTTTTTACTTCTGGGAGGGGATTTTAACTGTACTGAAAAAGCCATAGACAGGAACCATGTTGAGCCGCACATGCCCTCACGAAGACGGCTCATTGAGTTGAAAAATTCAAATGTCCTTGTGGACATTTGGAGGAATTTCCACACTAGTGACAGGCAGTATACATGGGTTCATGCGTATAACAATCTATTGTCTTTGGCCAGACTGGATAGGTTTTATGGTTTTAAACACCAGCGTAGTATTTTTAGAAACTGCTCCATCATTCCAGTCGGTTTTTCAGACCACAGTTTAGTTGTTTGTTCTTTTTCTTTAAATTCTGTTAAGCCAAAAAGTTCCTACTGGCATTTTAATACTAATTTATTGTCTGATGTCCATTTTAAGGATGTGTTCACATACTTTTGGAATGATTTTAGAACAACGAAACCTTCCTTCCAGTCATTACAGCAGTGGTGGGATTTTGCCAAGGTGCAGATAAGACAGCTAAGTCAAGAGTACACTGTCAATGTCACAAGGGACATAACTCAAAGCATGGAAACATTAGAAAAAGAAATAATTGAGCTTCAGAACTTAGCTGAAAACACAGGCCAGCAGGCCCACACTGAAAATTTTAGAGTTAAGAAAATGAATTGGCTAAACTACTAGGTATAACAGCACAGGGAGCTCTGGTCAGGTCCCGCTTCCAAAGTGCGGAGTTGATGGATGCACCATCAAAATTCTTTTTTAATTTGGAGAAAAAAAATGGACAAAAAAGATTTATTCATGCTCTACGTTCAGAGGATGGGACACTGCTGTCTGACCATGCCGACATACGCAGGAGAGCAGTTGGCTTCTATGAGGAGCTATACAAAAGCGAGATCTTCCAGAACCAGGCTGAGGACAGTGTCTTTCTTGACAAATTACCTCAGGTGTCCACAGAGGCTAATGTAGACCTCGGTAGGGCTTTGACCCTAGAGGAACTGGACATAGCCCTCCAAGGGATGCAATGTGCCAAAGTTCCGGGCGTCGATGGCATTCCTATTGATTTTTATAAGTCCTTTTGGCCCGAAATGGGTGAAGATATACTGGCTGTACTTAGTGACAGTTTAGCCAAGGGGCGACTGCCACTGAGTTGCCGCAGAGCGGTGCTCTCTCTGCTGCCCAAAAAAGGTGACCTGAATGACATAAAGTCATGGAGGCCTGTGTCATTACTCTGTAGTGAGTATAAACTGCTCTCTAAAACATTGGCCAATAGACTGAGCAAGGTTTTGGAGCAGGTCATCCACCCTGACCAGACCTATTGTGTACCAGGTAGACTAATTCACAATAATATCTCTTTTATCAGAGATATCTTTGATTTAGGCAAGTTTTTTAACCTGGAGTTTGGTCTGGTATCTATAGACCAAGAGAAGGCATTTGACAGGGTTGAGCACAACTATTTGTGGAGTGTTCTGGCAGCTTTTGGCTTTAGTCCACATTTTATTGATTTAATAAGAGTTCTGTATTGTGACATTGAGAGTATGCTCAAAGTTAATGGTGACTTGTGTGCTCCTTTTAAAGTGCATAGGGGTGTTAGACAAGGATGTGCCTTGTCTGGTATGCTATATGCCTTGGCAATAGAGCCCCTTTTAATAAGGCTAAGAAAAGAGCTACATGGGGTGACTATTCCAAATTGTGGAAATGCCTTTCAGGTGTCTGCATATGCAGATGATGTTGCTGTGTTCGTAAGCGGGCAGAGGGATGTGAATGTGATGTTGAATATGTTTGAAGATTTTAGAGCCATTTCCTCTGCAAAAGTTAACTGGTCTAAAAGTACAGCTATGCTGGTTGGGAAGTGGTCAGATGGAGGGCCAAGTTTACCAGATAGCTTACATTGGACCAGGGAAGGTTTTAAATATCTTGGAGTATTTCTAGGGGATGAAAAGTTCATACAGAAAAATTTTGAAGGTTCTGTAGAAAAAATAAAGGGACGCCTTCACAACTGGAAGTTTTAATTTAGTAAATTGTCTTACAGAGGGCGTGTCCTTATTATTAACAATTTGGCTGCATCCTCCCTCTGGCATCGGCTTGCTTGTATAGATCCTCCAACACACCTGCTGTCTAAAAATCCAGTCAATCTTGGTAAACTTCTTCTGGGACAATCTGCATTGGGTACCACAGAATGTTTTATATCTGCCCAAAGGGGAAGGTGGACATGGACTTATCACTTACAGAGGCAGAACAGCGGCTTTTCGCCTACAGTTTGTGGCAGCGTCTACTCACAGGGCCTGTGGACTGTGGTTGGAAGTCTGTTGGCTTGTGCCATCTTACGAACTTTTGATGGATTGGGACTGGGAGAGGAATTTATTCTTGGTGGATCCGAAGAAGATCAACCTGAGCAGATTCCCCATATTTTTACTCAAATCTTTTTAAAGTCTGGTCTCTTTAACAGTGCAAAGGGCACACAGCACAAGTTCTCTTTACTGGTTTTTAAAGGAACCTCTGATCTATGGCTCAAGACTGGACATAACTTGTGAAAAGCCAATTCATGCAGTTACTTTTAGCCTGCTCAGGTCTGGAGTCACCACACTAGGCCACTTATTTAGGTTGGCTGGATCAGACTTTGGGAATACCAGGAATGTTGCAGATCATTTGGGTGTGAGATCCATCCGTGTTATTGCCCAACTCCTGGAGAAATGGCGGGCTTCATTACAAGTGGAGAGTTACAAATGCTGGGAGACTTCATCAGTGGGGTTGTGCAGTCCAGACTGGCAGTGATCCTTTCCCTAACTTTACTTTGTCTCCCAATCTTATGGATTGCACTGGGATTTATTTGCAATGTGATGAATTGACATTCTTGGGTCCAAAGCCAGCAAAGGGTAAAGCCTTGTACCAAACATGTGTTAAGTCCTTAAATAGAAAGATACTGGACAAGAGAACAGACACACCCTGGCGTACTGTTTTGCAGGTAGAGGAGAGTTTTAAACCTCAATGGAGAGCGTTTTACAAGTCACCATTGACAAAGAAAATTGGGGATTTGCAGTGGAGAATTCTGCATGGTGCTGTTGCAGTCAATTCATTTGTTTCTGTTTTAAACCCCGATGTAGGCCAAGAGTGCCCATTTTGTTTTTCAAGAGAAACTGTAATTTCATGCTTTTATGCAGTGTGTGAGGCTAAGACCTTTATTTGCTATTTTGCAAATGCTCTTTGTTCAGCTTCACGAAATCTTTTCATCAGAGACTTTTATCTTTGGTTTTAAATATGTACGGAAACAACGTTATAAATGCCAACTGATAAATTTCATTCTTGGTCAAGCAAAAATGGCTATCTATGTCAGTCGAAGAAACAAAGTTGAGCAAATGTCTAGTGAAGACTTGGTATTAGTTTTCTCAATTTTAGTGAGATCTCGTATTTTAATTGATTTTCGTTTCTATAAGGCAATGAAAAACCTTGATTCATTTGAACAGACATGGTGTCACTGTGGTGCGCTGTGTAAAATTGAGGATGAAAATGTGTTTTTTGCTACTTTTTTGAAGAGGGCTGGATCCCCTGATTAAATTATATGTTTTGTTTTTTGTATTTTTTTTTTTTATATTTATTCATTCAATATTGTGTCAAATGATCTGATAATGTTCTTGTGTGTTTTTCAAAGCTTATAATAAAAAGTTGTTGAAAAATCAAAAAAATCTCTCTCTCTCTCTCTCTCTCTTTCTCTCTCCTGCCCTCCTGCTTTCTCCTGGCTTCCTCTCCTCCCCTCCCCTTCTCTCCCTTCCTCTTTCTCATTTTTCTTCCCTCAGCCTCTCTCAGCCACCCCCCCCCCCCCGTCTGTTAGCCTCCTCCCATCCTTTCTGTCTCTTCCCTCCACTCTCTACCTCTCTCCTCCCCCTGTGTCATTCTCTCTCTCTCTCTCTCTCTCTCTCCCCCCCCTCTCTCTCTCTCTCTCTCGCTCTCTCTCTCTCCCCATCGATTCTGGCTCTCTTCTGGATCTGCCGCTTCAAAGTGCTGATGCCGTACCTCCATCCTGGAAGAGATGATTAACATCCAGAACAATTATAGATCACTGCCCCCCCTCCTGCTTCTCACCACTGCTCTACTTGTTTTCTGGAAGCAGAATGAAGGCAGTGTGTGTTAGGTGCCCACTCCCACGGGTGCCCACTGGTGTATAGGATACATCATCTTGCCATTTTGGCGGCCTTTGTGTGGTTTTTGCAAAGCATGCACTCTTGGTGTAATTTTGTTTGCCCTGTATTGAGGTAAAAATAGCATACAGGCAAGCTTGGCTGGACCAGGAATTTAGATGCATTTTTCCCGTCCCCTTTTTTGCAATTCCTTCATTCGTTGCACACTCCATTGTTACGCCCAGAAAGGATATTTTTTTTTCCTCTGGGCGGAATGAAACTCAAACTCACTTTGAAACGCGGCTTTAAGGGAGAAAAAGGTGCCTTTCTATGGAGCCATAAAGGAGGGATGATAAAAGTCATTAATCTAAAATGACTTGTTTTATTCAGCTTTCACACCGTGTTGATTTTGGCCAGGTTCAGATTTCCCATGATTAATTGCACGGGTTTAAAAAGCTGTCACATCGATCAAATCAGTCAACTCAACTTTCTCTCTCTCTCTCTCTCTCTCTCTCTCTCTCTCTCTCTCTTACTCACTCACTCACTCACTCTCTCTCTCTCTCTCTCTCTCTCTCTCTCTCTCTCTCTGTCTCTCTCTCTGTCTGTCAGTCTCTCTCTCTCGCTCTCTCCCAGCAATTTTTTTGCCCTTATTACGGCGGTTGTTTTAAAAGTAGCCTGAAATCTCTTGACAGGCAACTCCCCTCCCTGCTACTGGAACGGTCCCACAACCCCCCCCCCCCCTCGCTAATCCTGTCTTTGATGCACTGTTGTACTCCTACCTTTTTAATGTGCTACACACTCTATTGAATATCAATCAACTTTAATCATGCTACGCATTGACCTTAACCATGGCTGCTCGCCATCGCTGATCACTGGGTAATGAACTCCTTCAAGTTGAATGGGCTGTTCAGCCTAGCAGGATTATTATGGGCTGCTCAGTCTAGCAGGATTATTATGGGCTGCTTAGTCTAGCAGGGGAAAAAGTCATTATTATGGTTCTGGTCGTGCAAGCTGTTTTTCTGATTTAGCGCAAAAAAGGCTGACTTGATGGCTGACGCCACTCATTTGCATGAGAATCACCTTTAGAATGTGATTTAGACCGCTAATAACCACCGATGAGAAGCTACTCACAAGTGCTAAATCCCTATCTGGCTGCGCTAGGCTAGCTGGCTGTTCATTTCTCATCGGTTAACGCCGGTCACCACGGTGATTAGTCTCCTGCGTTGTTGTGGCTAGGGCGTGTCGTTGTAAGGTGGTGTAAGTATATGCTGCCGAAATAAATCATTTCCTCATTCTCACAGTGTGGCCTGAAAAAAAAAAAAGAGAACGAATAAGCCCAAACACTGATCTCCTCTGACATCCACTGTGTTATTTTATGGACTTTCAAATTGATCCCATTAAGTAAAAGCCTCGCTAGAGGGCATCGATGTCAAAACTGTGTGGAAGAGCAGACCGTGATGTGGCTGCAGCCAGCAAGTCTGACCCGTGTAGATACATGTGTGGAGATGGTAATGACAATGATAGAGCTTTGGGGTTCGTGTCGTATAACCTTTGACCTCTTTGTGACCCCTCCCCCCCCCCCCTCCCCCTCTACGTAGACTACAGGCAAAACGGCAGGGACCTACAGAGCTCCACCCTCTCCGTACCTGAGCAGGTGATGTCATCCAACCACGTCTCGCGCTCGGCCGACCTAAACCGGGCGCGATCGCGCTCGCCCAGTGTGCCCCCGCCTCAGAGGTAAGGTCCCCCCTCCCTCCCTGTCCCCTCTAGTCCCCCCTCCCTCCCTGTCCCCCTCCCTCACTGTCCCCTCTCGTCTCCAGTCTCTCTGTCCTCTCTCATCTCCCTACTCTCTCAGAGTCGGCTCAAACTCATGTTTAGCTCTCAGTCTCACAGTAAATATAAATAGATAGAAATAAGTAAATGGAATATGATTCCAGTGGAGAGGATTCGCATTGTGTCGGTCCTCTCTCGTCTCCAGTCTCTCTCAGAGTCGGCTCAAACTCATCTTTAGCTCTCAGCCCAGTTGCTCTCAGGTACTGGTGGAAAGTTCAAAGCAGGGCTAACTTAACCTCAGTCAAATAAATACAGAAAAGTAAATGGAATATGATTCCAAGCGGAGAGGATTTTCACAGTGTGTCATGAGGTGTTGAAGAGCAGGCTCAGTTCTCAGAAGTGGATCTCAGTTTCGATGTTCCTCCTATGCATTAACGTCAGCTGACGTGTCCTTAATCAGCGACAGCACCAAGCTGATTGGCTTATCCAGATGATTGACACTCAGCACGTAACACTTGAAGGAGGTGGACTGCTCGCTGGACTGCTCTGCCCATCCCGGCCCACCCTGCGGCAGTGAGAGTCACACGTGACCAGCTCCCCGTCTACAGACCTGGGCAGGCAGGCACAGAGTCCCAGTCCGAGCCAAGCCAGAGTCAGACTCCTTGGCATTGTAAGCCCTGCTCCACCACCCCCAACCCCCCCAATGAAGTTTATTTGATATTTAAGGCACAGCCTAAATCAGAGCCTTGAGGAGGAAATGCACTTATCTAAATTGGGTGTGACAGTGCTCACCAGACTGAGTTTCAGTGCTCCGTCTAATTAGATGCCCCCCCCCCCCCCCCCCCCCTCCTTATTTATTGCAAATTACACGGGCCACCAAGCATGGACACCCATCCTTCAACTAATATTAATATTCAGTTAATTAGTATGGCTGATTTTTATTGAGTGTCTGTGCATATATGGATTTGATCCATTGGGTTTGGATGCTGTCTTCTGTTCTGCCTATTGCTGTTTGTTTTACAGTGTCGAGGCCTGTTGACGTGTCAGGCAATTGTGTGTTTAAATGTCCTGTGACGTGATTTATGTGGATGCTGTTGTCCCTAACCACTTTTCCTCTTACAGGGGGATTCAGTCTAACTGTTTTATGCTAATCAGCTGTTAGCATAGAGTTAGCTACGCTACGCCTGCACCTTAATTTGTGGTGTGAGATGCTAGTTCATGCTAGTTCATGCTAGGTACAGCACCCTCTGATGGCGTCCATGGCTCTGAGACAGGCTCGTCCAGCCTGCCTTCTAAGCCAAGACTCTCTCATTCATCTCACTCTGTCAGACCAGCCCTGCGCCACTCCAGACTTGAGGAAAAGGCCGACCATCATCTTCCTCAAGCTCCTCAACCTCTAAGCCTTCATCCTCTCCTCCTTTTCCTCCTCCTCCTCCTTCTCCTCTTCTTCTCCTGTTCTTCCATTGAAGTCCATCTCTCTGCTCTGTCCGTGTGCTTGCAGCCATTTTCTCACCCTACCTCGATCCAAGCACAGTCGGCCTATAGACCCTCAGCAGAAGGAACTCAGGTAGACCCTCTGGCCATGGGGGTGTGCATGTGTGCCCTTAACCTTGTCCAGTCTCCCGCCCCCCCTCTACCCCCTGATTAACCCACTAACTCCAAGCCAGCCTCAGTCCTCAGGCCTCCCTGTCAGTCAAGCCTTCCAGCACTGCCTCACTTATCAGTTCTACAGCCAACAAACTCTACACTAATACATACACCATATTTTCTCAAGACTTCAAAGTTCAAAGTACTTTATTGTCATTGTCACAAAAACAACGAGTCAGACTTTACTTTCTAAAGACTTGGTGATCATAAACTTGATAATAAAAATAATAAATAACAATTTAACAACAATGAATGATATATATGAGATATATAACAGCGGCTGTCCTGAAAGTCTCCAAACGCTTGGGCCTCAGGGAACTGACACTTAGAATCCCGTAGTCAAAGCCTGTGTTGACAGAATGGCACTGGCCACCTTAGAACACTGCTCTGGTAATACCAGTCCCAGGGACTGGAAATCTTCATGGCCAACTAAAGATGGTCGTATGTGTTTCACATGAGGCCTGCTAGTGTGTTCAGTCACCCCATCTCTTTTCTCCTGTCCATGACATAGTTTGTCAGTGCCATTTACAGCACAGAATAGGACGTGACACTGTGGGTATATACGTACATATACTTTCTCTCTGAGAGGAAAAGAACGTATAGAAGTCACATGTTAAAGCTAAAGTGAGCCGCTGGTCACGGCTCTGAGGCATTGAGGTCATACCCTCCTCCCCACATCCATCCTCCAGCAAACCCCTCCCCCTCCACACACTCCCTTACATAAGTCAGCCATCCCAACATCCTCCACCATGGATAACATCTACCTACCTGTGGTTACTTGCATAGGTCTTAGCATTATTATCATTCACGGTTATAATGGATAGCCAAGTCACTCAACACAAGAGTTAGTGTGTACTCGTGTACTCGACACAAAAGTAGCGAGTAGTACAAGTATACACTCTTGCTTGTCGTTTTAGCACATAAGAGTGGGTATGTGGTCAACCCTTCCACCTTCAACACAAAAAGTTCTCACAACTCACCTGCAGTTTGCTCCTGGATGGATCAGCTCAATGTGCCTTTGCTTTCTTCCCAAAGTGTCCTGTGTATTGTTTTAATGAAAAGATGTCCAGCAGAGGGAAATCCAGCCTCAGATCATTTACAGAGGGGCCTTTAATGCACTCAGGTAGATTCTGGCTGTTACAGAAATGCACAGTCCAATTAAAAAACAGCATGGGTCCAGTACAATTTTAGTAAATCATTCATAACTGCTCCACCAGGCTTTCTCTTACGTAGCAAGACGTCCAGGTAAGGTTCATTGAGAAGGGGATTGTTGTTACGATGGTCTCGAGTATGTGTGAGTGAGCACGTGCAATTGTATGTGTGTGTGTGTGTTTTTTTTTGCCAATGAAAAGCGTCACAAATAAACACCCGTCAACGAGTCCCGGTCCCTGACCCATCTGTGCCCGTGTGTTTGGCAGCCGTGGCGGTGTGTACCCCATCAACCGCGAGGAAGCGGTCAGGCTACTGCGCTCCACTAGGATGGCCCGCGCTCATTCCGAGGGGGCTTACAATGACATGGAAAGGTACTGGTGACGTTTCCGGCATTTTCTGTGGTGATCCCCCGTCTCCTGACCCCGTCCGAGTTTGTCGTCCTCGTTCTGACGGCGTTTCCCACCTCGGAACCAGTGCTCAGGAATGATACCCCACCCCACCCCCACCCCCCTCCTCAATGATATCCCCGAGGGATACCCACAATCCCACTGGCATCATGTCACCTCTGTCAAACAAGTGGCCATTGACAGAGAGGCTCTTAACACGGGGCCCCGAGGCAGATGCGTTTGGTGTGTTTCGTTTGTCCCCTGGTGTCTCCCGGTTGAATGCCTTCTTTCTCGATCGCCGTTTTGGTGGAGTCGGCTCCCATTGTCTTGTCTGGTCCAGGTCGACCTCTCCCATGGGTGTGTTTAAATCCACAGAAGGATTTATCTCCGTTCCAAACAACCTCCCTCCGCATGGGAAAGGGGAATGAATGACTGAAGGGACCTCTGCATGGCTCCCACCCCTGCATTCCCACGGCCATCTCAGATGGTCTGACCTGAGACCGGTACCCTCTCCGTCCCCCTCCGTCTCCTGTCCTCAGTCTGCTGTCTTAGACAGGCTTCCCCTCCTCTTTCTCTCTCTCTCTCTCTCCCTCTCTCTGTCTCTTTATCTCTTTCTCTATGTGTCTCTCTCTCTCTCTCTCTGTCTCTCCCTCTCTCTGTCTCTTTATCTCTTTCTGTCTCTCTCTCTCTCTGTCTCTCTCTGTCTCTCCCTCTCTCTGTCTCTCTCTCTCTCGCTCTCTCTCTCTCTCTATCTCTCTTTCTCTCTCTTTGTGTCCCTCTCTGCCTCCACAGCAGTCCACAGTCAGCAAATGCCTGACAGAGTGCTTCCTGGGCGCTGCCCCCTCTACACTCATCCACACACACACACACACACACACACACACACACACACACACACACACCACCCTGCTGATGACAGATTACCAGCCAGGTCAGTCCCTGTGCCAGCGCTCAGATAGCGTGCCAGGACCAGCGAGAGCTCAAGGCGTGTGAGCACAGGAGAGAGGACACAAATAACCTGCCCTCTCTTTCACTCTTTTCTTTTGCTCTCTCTCTCTTTCATTCTCTCTCTCTCTCTCTCTGTCGATCTCTTTCTTTGGCTCCCTCCATCTCTCTCTTTCCAACTTTCCACTGCTTTCTAGCTTTCTTCCCCCCCCTCTCTCTCTCTCTGTCTATCTCTCTCTCTCTCACACACATACACACACACACACACTCTCTCTGCCATATGGCTGTCAATCAGAAACGACAAGCAGTGCGTTTCTGCTTGCAGAGGAGCTGATGAGTCATCAAAAAGCACAGAGAGTGTATTAAACTGTCACAAAGTTTTATACTTATTTATTTATTTTCCCTCAATCAGACTTTAGGCAAAGGGCCTCTCTCTTCTGGTCATGTCCTACAGGAGTAGACTAGAACAGATTCACAGACACACACAGACACTCACACACTGACACACACCAGACAAGCGCACTCACACACACACACATACATACATAACCTTTCCTTCTCGCTATCTACTTCCCACTGATAAGCATATAAAAATAACCAGTCTCTCACTTTTTCTACCTTTAAGTCTTTCTCTCTCTCTCTCTCTCTCTCACACACACACACACACACACACACACACACACACACACACACACACACAAACAAACACACATTTTCTAAGTGCCGCTTCCAAGGAGATTAGGAAGACAGAGAATAGGGAGAGAGAGAGGGAGATAAAGAGAACAGGAAAGAAAGGAAGGGCGATAAAGAGGAGAGAGAGAGAGAGAGAATGAGGGAGGTAAAGATGGGAGAGGAGAAGAGGCCAGAGGCTCCCAGCCTGTGCTGACTCTCAGGGCCACATGGTCTCCAGGGGCCTCCATGGGCAAGCGCCAGCATTTGACATAAGCCACTGCTATTTATATTTGGCTCTCAGAAAATACATAGACAGGCAGACAGACAGACAGACAGACAGACAGGCAGGCAGGCAGGCAGGCAGGCAGGCAGGCAGGCAGGCAGGCAGGCAGACCTTATTGTAACTTTTAGATTTGATCTCATGGTGCAGGGCGTGTTTGTTCCCTCAGATATGTCCAATCCCACTCTTAAGAAGTCACTTTTGGGTGACATGCGTTGGTTTGACCAGAAGGCTTTAGAATTGTTGGCAGGACGTATGCTGCCCCCTCAGTAGGGGGCGCCAGTGAGCCCTGTAACCCCCTCCAGGAGAAACTGCAGCAGGAGACTCCACTGGGTACCTGCCTCTAGGAGCAGGAGACTCCACTGGGTACCTGCCTCTAGGAGTCCTGTAACCCCCTCCAGCAGGAGACTCCCCTGGGTACCTGCCTCTAGGAGCAGGAGACTCCACTGGGTACCTGCCTCTAGGAATCCTGTAACCCCCTCCAGCAGGAGACTCCACTGGGTACCTGCCTCTAGGAGCAGGAGACTCCACTGGGTACCTGCCTCTAGCATTTATATCTGGTTGAGCGGTGTTGTCTTGTGATTGGGGTGTGTACTGTGTTTTTCACAACGACCAGCGAGACCCACGTTAAGCGTGTGTGTGCAGGCTCCGTCTCTTCCTCTTCCTCAGATGAAGATGAGACATATTCTCTTAGGAGCCTTTCTGCTCTGGACCTTAGCCAGCTGGTTTGCGTATGAAAGACTGCTGACCTTCTCTGTCAAGACGGGAAGCAAGGAAAAGCAACGACGTTCCGACGTTCCTGTGCCGTTTGGCGTTATCGGGCGGCTCAGTGGAACTACAAGCTGAGGGCTGATCTGAAGCACACCGCAAAGACAGATGATGGTGTTCGTGGGCAATGCCGCGATCTATATCCCGCAGGGTGCCGTTGTAACCTGAGAGGGCGATTTGCTTCACACCAACAGCCAAAGCTGTGGGTATGGTGTGCCAAGCCAACATCAGTATTTAAAAACCTAACTTTCTTTTAGTCAGTGTCACTGGCTTTAACATGCTCTCCCTCTCAAGAAATCACACTTAAAGATCATACTCAATAGAGACTTAAAAGGCCGCGTGCATTACTGTCAATAACTATCGGTTTACAGTAGAGTTATAGAGACGTGTTATTGCCACTGATTCCCCCATGGTCACTTGGTTCCTTCACGGACATCTGGATCGTCATCTTCCCGAGGGACTGAGGAGTTTGAAAATATTCCCCTTTTCTTGCTCAAAAAGACTACAGTACAATTCGGTAACCTTATCCAACCAATCCTTTCTGTAGTTCTGAATAGCTTCTTGCCATCCTAGCACCTGAATGCTACAAGGTCGACGCTGACGCCAGAGATGGCGCGAGATGAGTGTAGGTGGTATGACATGTTTTGAGATCCATCTCAATTATATCTAGCCTGTTGACAGGCCTTTTTAAAATCCCTTTGCTGGATAACTTTTCATTCACGGTCTACTCACAACTGTATTGTGCCACGGACGTATTGGATTAAGTGTTATGTATTGGTGTATTTTTGTTTTTAGCGGATGCATTTTGTTACTGCAAATGTGCCTCTTTAATTCTGACATTTTGATGAATGCTTACATTCAGAAAGAAAAAAAAAGCAAACATCAGAAGTACGCTAAACAACTTTAGTTGTATTAATATGAAATATTTTGCTGATATATGCATTTGCAGTCACTAAATACTGCACTGGTCAGGTGCAGATGCATTCAATAGCCTGTGTGTCACTGCCCTGCAATGTTCCCTTTCATAGAGGCAACCTAAAAGTATGTCTTTGCCAAATGAAAGGTGTATTTAAATGTGTTTAAGAACAGTTGTTTACATGTTGAAGACCAGCCTCACTGTGATTTCACATTGCAAAGTTAATATCTTTCATGTCTGCCCAAGTGCTCCCTTCTCCGGTCCAAAGAGTTTGAGAATCCACTACACGCCTGGGCTTGTTTGCTCCAACAGAGTAGCCCCTCAGAGATGCATACATGTCTATTGGGTATACATTCACCACATAGCTAAACTGTAGAATAGCTGTTCCTGGGAGAAAAGTTTTTTTCTAAAAGCACAAGTGAAGGCATACACCCCCCCCCCCCCCCCCCCCCCCACACACACACACACACACAAACACACACACACACAGACACAGAGAGGACTGAATTATCCTTCACTCTGCATGCTACTGGTCCACTGTCACTGTCTTTAGTGTGTTGTCCACCCTGAGTGGACACAACACAGCATATCACACACATGTCACACATGTCACATGTGTCCCCACGGAACCCGGCTCATGTGCTTCCCTCCACCACACATCCATTGGTGGCAGAGGAGCCCTCTTCCTCCCCCTCCCCCTAGGAAAGCTCAGCGGCCAATCTTCTCTCTCCTCCTCCTCCTCCTCCTCCTCCCCTCCCCACCACCTCCTCCCCTCTTCATCCAATCACGTCTCTCCAGGAATTACGGAGCATCGGACAGGTATGAGTACCAGCACAGGTCCCGCTCCGCAGACCAGCGGTCCGCCCTCGACCGCCCCTTCTACACGCGCTCCCACTCCACCGAGCGCCCCCCCGACAGCCAGCTCATGAGGTCCATGCCGTCCCTCCCGTCCGGACGCTCCGCGCCGCCCTCCCCCGCCTTAACGAGGTGACCCGCAAACGGACTGGGAGCTCCGAGCAAATAATAAAAAAAAAAAAGCCCTGACTAATCGAGCCGTCACAAGCTCCACCATTATCCTCCTCACTCCACCCCCACATCCCCTCTCCGCCTGACCCCGATCACATCATGCCCGGCCGTACCCAGAACCCTGCCCGCCCGCCCACCCGCCCGCCCGCCATCTTCAGTTCCACCCAGCAGCTGCCACGGCTGTTTTGACTTTGTTTGTTTTGTTTGTTTTTGTTTGTGTTGTTTATGCCCATCCCCAGCCACCGAGCCGCTCGCTCAGGACTCAAGTTCCTTTGATTGCTCCTCAGTTTGTTCCATTGAGTTTTCTCTGCAGAAACACACTACTTATATTCCCCAGAGAGTATAATGGTGTGGCCCACGCAGCAGACCCTTCTGTTTCTGTTCTACTAACACAACCTTGGACGTTAGACAATATCATTTGTGTTTTTGTTCCTGTCGTCTACTTTTGCGTTCGTACAGCGGTCCATAGATGTCTCCGTGTGTGTGTGTGTGTTGTGTTTGTCCAGTGGATGCATGGCCTTACCCACACCCTTCTCTTGCAGCCAGTGGGTTTACTTCCTGTTTGGCCTCTCTCATGTAACAGTCCTGAGAGCTTACCTCCGTCTCACTGTGAACTCTCACCTTGTCAAGTGCCAAAGATATTAGTACTCCTTCGATAAGAAGCATACAGTACAGTTTTGAGAGGCTGATTAAAAAGTTCATTTTTTTTATGCTTTTCGTTAAGCAGGACAAATTTAAGGTTTATGTTTACTTGGGCAGCAGTGGCCAAATATTAAGTACACTTCCCATAGACACACGAGTAATTCTGGATACACAGTACATACAAATACACATGCCATGTATACATACAGAAGTACTTGCACAGACACACACACACACACACACACACACACACAGTTTTGTGTCTTTTTAAATGTTAACTTGCTGTAATGAGTATCTTCACTAATACCTTGTATTATCATTTCAAGCAGTTATCACTCCTCTGCATGGCCCACAGCTTTTGAAATGGCAAAGACACTGCCCAACGCTGCTCAAGTCATTACAAATATCACCCTTTAAGTGTGTGTGTGTGTGTGTTCATGGAATCTCTATGCTGTAAATGCACAGCATAGAAACATGCACACTCCTAGACAGAGACACATGCAAAACTCACAGATGCTGCCCCCTCTTTGATCATAACCTGGGATATTAGCCGTATAAATACGGGAATTAATGGGTTCATGCAATATGCTAGAGTATGTGTTAAACAGTTTGTGTGTAGTATAGTAGTGATTCATTTAAAGCACTCCTATCTCTTCTCACTCAATAACTGGGCAGCATCCTCACAGTTGTGCATGGCTATGATTGTACAGAGCATCTATATATGCCACCACACATATATATATGTATGATTCATACAATCAATGATGAGCATATAGTTATCAATCCTGCTATTGTGCATTCACTTTCTTTTGACCTCCTCGCAGCAAGACCCTTATTGCCTTAATAAATGTTTATTTTCCTCGATGTGTTGATATAACTGCTGTGCCAAAACCCTATTTACTAACACAAAGCAGTGCTATGCCACTGGCAGTGCACTGTGGGTAATGTAGTACTATGTGCGTATTGTGATTTTTGCCCTGGGAGTCTTCCACAGCCTCCATTAAGATGGGGGGGGGGGGAGTGTGACTTAGTCGGCAGAGGTTAACGAGGGAAACCTGTTTATGTCATAGGGCTCACCCCCGCAGCGGATCGGTCCAAACGAGCCCCAGCAGTACGCCCATGTCCAGCAGGAGAGGACGGCAACTACCACAACTACCTGCCAAGGGGACGCTCGAGAGAAGTAAGTCTGGATCCATTTTCACTCGTTCTCTTTGTTGTTGAGCTGGAGCTGAAGCTGTGCGCTTGGTTGGTCTTTGAATTGGCGAAGCATACGTGCTTCTGGAAGCTGAAGCTGAAATCATATGATTTTTGGTTAAGTTTTTGGTTTGGTGTATTGGTACTTTGATTATAGTACCAGTCATCACTTGATTTCTTAAGAAAGAAATTTCGGTTTCCTTGGAGTTGTTTTATTAGTCACGAGCAGTTTTTTGTCATTGTATTGATTGAGCTAATTTTGAATTCAGTGTTCGTGTTTGTGTTTATTTTTGTGTTTGAGTTTGCGTGGTTATATTTGACTTCTGAGCATCACTGTCCTGACCAAGCCTGTTGAATCTGGTGCTTCTTGGGGAGTCATCAGAGTCCTTGGATGTGAAGTAGCATGATTGGGTATGCCTGGAGCGGCACCCTTCTCACATCGTTGCACTCCACATGTCAGTCAAAAACCTCTGGTTGTTTGGCTCCATGTGGCTGTTTGCTGTCACTCATGCCTGTTCCCCTGGTCCCCTCTCTCCCCTTCTCTCAGAAGACGGAGGAGAAGACATAGAGCCTGGTCCAGGTCTGTACCACCCCCCCAGGGACTGGGTTTAGACAGAGGTCCTGAACCGACTAAACCCATCTGCAATGGCCTTGTTTAGAACTCGCCCCACCCCAACTTTTCCAGTTTTTAACCAATCCAGTCACCCCGTAGAGTATGAAGGAGGCCCATTGCAATGTGTCCCATGAGTCCTCCATGTTTGTATGTGTTTGTGTGACAGAGCTAGCCTGTGTCTGTGCCGTGTGTTCAGATAGAGCTAGCCTGTGTCTGTGCCATGTGTTCAGATAGAGCTAGCCTGTGTCTGTGCCATGTGTTCAGATAGAGCTAGCCTGTGTCTGTGCCTTGTGTTCAGATAGAGCTAGCCTGTGTCTGTGCCATGTGTTCAGATAAAGCTAGCCTGTCTCTGTGCCATGTGTTCAGATAGAGCTAGCCTGTGTCTGTGCCATGTGTTCAGATAGAGCTAGCCTGTGTCTGTGCCATGTGTTCAGATAGAGCTAGCCTGTGTCTGTGCCATGTCTGTGTTCAGTCTTGTAAGATTTGATGTCGGTGTCAGTGTTGTGGTGTTTTGCACTAGCTACTGTTAGCTTTCACATCTGGGTGCTCCCAAGGAGGGGAGGGGGGGGGTTCACACACACACACACACACACACACACACACACACACACACACACACACACACACATACATACACACACACACACACACACACACACACACACACACACACTCTCACGGAGCCTCTGCGGCTCAGCATTTTCATAATTGCACATCTGTCTCACAAGTGCTGACTGGGTGATGGGAGTTTGCGCTGTGGCCATGGGCCGAGCCAGACGCGAGGAGGTGGAGGAGAAGGGTGGGCAGAGTGTGTGTGTGAGTGTGTGTGTGTGTGTTTGTGTGTGTGAGAGATGTTTGTGTATGAGTGTGTGTGTGTGTGTGTGTGTGTGTGTGTGTGTGTGTGTGTGTGTGTGAGAGATATGTGTGAGTGTATGTGTGTGTGTGTGTGTGTGTGTGTGTGTGTGTGTGTGTGTGTGAGAGAGATGTGTGTGTGTGTGTGTCTGTTTCCCCCCCCCCCCCCCCCCCACACCTAGCAGTTTGCTCAGCAGTGTAATGTGGAACCCGTGTCAATATTTTATGATGCTAATAAATCACAGGTGCTTGGGGTATTGTCCTGTGTTGAGCGTGCTAAAGCATGGTGTGAACAAGGGTCTGAACAACATATGGTCCACGGGCAGCAAGCAGGGGAAAACACTGGACATTCATTATAGATACCACTGGACATTCATTATGATACCACTGGACATTCATTATAGATACCACTGGACATTCATTATAGATACCACTGGACATTCATTATGATACCACTGGACATTCATTATACTGTATATACCACTGGACATTCAGTATATATACCACTGGACATTCATTTTACTGTAGATACCACTGGACATTCATTATACTGTATATACCACTGGACATTCATTATAGATACCACTGGACATTCATTATGATACCACTGGACATTCATTATAGATACCACTGGACATTCATTATAGATACCACTGGACATTCATTATGATACCACTGGACATTCATTATACTGTATATACCACTGGACATTCAGTATATATACCACTGGACATTCATTTTACTGTAGATACCACTGGACATTCATTATACTGTATATACCACTGGACATTCATTATACTGTATATACCACTGGACATTCATTATAGATACCACTGGACATTCATTATGATACCACTGGACATTCATTATAGATACCACTGGACATTCATTATAGATACCACTGGACATTCATTATACTGTAGATACCACTGGACATTCATTATAGATACCACTGGACATTCATTATACTGTAGATACCACTGGACATTCATTATAGATACCACTGGACCATTATTATGATACCACTGGACATTCATTATGATACCACTGGACATTCATTATGGATAGCAAGTGGCTTCACTCGTGTTCAGAGTTTACAGGTTTCCAGGATCTCATAGCCTCTGAAAACTCCCGGAATGGTCTGGGGGATACGAATTCCGGCCCGCCTCGGCTGTTTGTGTTCGTTTGAACACGTTGAATTCCGGCCCGCCTCGGCTGATGGTGTTCGTTTGAACGCGTTGTTTGGAGGTCCGCCGGCTCTCCTGCGCTCTAATTGTAGTGACAGTTGAAAAAGTGAGACGCAGAGAAAAGAGAGAGCAAAAAAGAGAGAACACCGGTGCATTTGCTTTGATGGGCTAAAGGAACATCCTGACGTATTAAGACTGGTTTTATAAGCGCCACCCAAGGGAAGCTCAAAGAGATAGGGCCGCTGAAAGAACAGATGATCAGGAGCAAAGAGAGGCAGGATAGAGAGAGCAAGAGAAAAGAGGGGAAATGAGAAAGATGTGAGGGAGCAAGACATGCAATTAAGGGCGCAGGTAAAATGAGCCTGGAAAGGAAGGAGAGAGAGAGTGAGAGAGAGAGAAGGAGAGAGAGGAGGGAGAAGGAGAGAGAGGGAGAGTGAGTGAGAGAGAGAAAGAGGGGGAGAGGAGAGAGAGAGAGAGAGGGGGAGAGTGAGTGAGAGAGAGAAGGAGAGAGAGGAGGAGAGAGAGAGAGAAAGAGTGAAGCCTTTGCTGTGCTGGAATACTTGTCAAGGTCCTCAGAGAAAGCCTTACATCATTGTCAGAGAGCATGACCACTCCTGGGCTCAGCACAGCACTGCCAACCACTGAGCCGCAGAGAGAGGAAAAGAGAGCGATGAAGAGACAGAGAGAGAGGGAGAGATGAAGAGAGAGAGAGCGAGATGAAGAGAGAGAGAGAGGAAGAGAGGGAGAGAGAGGAAGAGAGAGCGATGAAGAGAGAGAGAGAGAGATGAAAGAGAGAGAGAGGAAGAGAGGGAGAGAGAGGAAAAGAGAGTGATGAAGAGAGAGAGAGGAAGAGAGGGAGAGGAAGAGAGAGAGAGGAGCTGTGAGAGAGAAAGAGAGGAGAATGAGAGATATTAGCATAACTTGGCCAAACCCACACAGGGGAGAGATGGTGTGTGTGTTTGTTCTTGTATGTGGAGTGTGTGTGTGTGTGTGTGAGAGGGAGAGAAAGAAAGACAGACAGACAGACAGACAGACAGAGAGAGAGAGAGAATGCATTGCTCTACAAACCCACTGTGGAAAGCTCATGTGACTGCACTGCTTCTAACCCAGAGGAGGTATGTAGCTGGTCACAACCTGGGGTTAAGAGGTCAACTGGAGGTCACCCTACAGTTGGGCCTGGATTGACATAGCAAGGCAGTTCATTGGTTGTTTCCAGCAGCCTCACTCTCAGGCAGCCAGACAACACTCAGACTTCAGAGCTAGTGATTGAATAGGATGCCATTCAGTATGTTAAGTTGCTACTGAGATAATGTGTGCACAGTATTGCCACAAAAGGAATATTTGTTCTTCAGACATTATTGGTCATATCGTCTTCAGTACATTAACCCCATGGCTCAACCTTTCTCATCCTTTATTTGCAACAGGTACAGGTCATCTCTTCACTAATCTTTATAGTTTAAGAATGTAACCAATCATTACCTTCCCTTTATCTGACCCCGCCTCTCAGAGGAAGACCTGGAGGGACCTGCCCACCACAACCACACCTCATTAGATAAGGGCGAATCAGGTGTGTCTCTCACTAAGACCCCTCCCACTTTTTGATGGCAAAGACTTTCTAGACTTCTCTATGGGTTGTCAGCACAGAAGTAATGTAGTGTTAAATCTGTTTTGTCATGTCGTCTTGTTAATCTAGTACAGCTCTGGCTATGCTATGCTATGCTATGCTACGCTATGCAATGCAAAGTGTCTAAGGGTGGTGTTTAGGGGGGGAAAAGAGCGGATAGAACATTTCAGGCCAGGCTTTCGAGGTGGCAAAAAAATGCACAGTCAGTTCTTGCTGGGTTCACACAGTTAGTGTGCTGGCAAGCTCTGTAGTGTAGGGGCACGCATACACACACATTCACACTCACACACTCACACCCTCACCGTGATTGCTGGCAGAGGCAGTAGATTCCAGCAGTTCAGTCTTCCTCTCCTCCCATCTGTGTGTGTTGGATGCCATCATTTGTGTGTGTGTGCGCGTATGTGTGTGTGTTGGATGCCATCATTTGTGTGCGCTTGTGTGTGTGTGTGTCCACTGAGTACCGTGTGGTGTGTGTGAGTGTCTTGGTACTCTGCTTGCTGTTGCATGCCCAGGCTGGACTTCACACCCTAACGGCGCCTTCCTCTAATGCCTTTCATAGCCTCATTAAGACACCATATGTAAGGCTGGCTCAGACATGGCCTCCTTACCACTCTGGAAGTAGTCGTTTGACCTGCGGGTTAGACTGCTGTGCTCCACGGGGCCCTTGAAACAAGCATCCGAACAGATGTCGGTGTCTGTGTTTGTGTTTGTGCTACTAGTGTGTCTGTTATCTGTTATAACTATATCTGTTTTTCTTTTTTGTTGTTTTGTTACATTTTGTAATTTATGTCGTTATTGTTTTCCTCTGTGTGTGTTGTCATGTTCATATCAATGTGTGTGTGTGTGTGTGTGTGTGTGTGTTTCAATGTTTGCTTCATCTCATTAAACTCCATTTGCTGTCTCCAAACCCATTAAGACTATGAGAAGCCTGAAGGCCCCCCAGTTAATGGAAGGAAAGGCAAGTGCCCTTAGAAGTGTGTGGTTTGCTGTTTGTGTGTGTGTGTGTGTGTGTCTGTGTGTGTGTCTGTGTGTGTGTGTGTGTGTGTGTGTGTGTGTGTGTCGGTGTGTGTGTGTGTGTGTGTGTGTGTGTTTGGGGTCTGGGTGGGTGGTGTCTTGTAAGAAACACATTAGTTAGAGTAGACAGTGAATTTCAAATTCTTCCTCCTTTTCTGGCTTTTGTTGTCTCGCTGTTTCTTGAGGTTTTTTCAACGTAGTCTGTAGTCTTTCTCTCTCTCTCTCACTTCAGCTATGTTGCTGTCTTTCTCTCTTTCAGTGTATGTAAACATATACAAATACATTTACAAATACATACACATACACATACATATACACACACATATACATATACATGCAATCCATCCATCCATCCATCCATACATACATGCATAAATACATACATGCATATATACATATATACATACATACATACATACATACATACATACATACATACATACATACATACATACATACATACACACATATACACATATACACACACACACACACACACACGTAGGTAGGTACATACACACATACATCCATACTGATATACATACATACATACACACATACACACATACACACATACACACATACACACATATACACATACACACATATACACACACACACACGTAGGTAGGTACATACACACATACATCCATACTGATATACATACATACATACATACACACATACACACATACACACATATATACAGGTACTGTAGGTACATACATACTTGTGTGCCTTTTCACTCTCTTTCTTGATCTCTCTACTCCTCTGTGTTGCTGCTCTTGCTCCACCTCTCCTCCCCACACGTCTCTTCCCTCCTCTCGTTTTGTACCAGATCAATCTCAAAATGTCACATGCGTCTGGGCTCTGCTCTGGCGTCGCCCTGAGCCCTCAGACAGGGAGGACGGGCCGAGAGAGCTTGGGCTGAGAGGCGCTGAGAATTGTGGGAGACACTGTCACTTTGAGCCTTCGTCACTTACTCCACTCACTCTCTGTCAATTCCTATTCAGACAGGCCTTTTCAGTGAATCTAGCGGAAGAAAGGAAAATAGACACATTCTACTATGCTATTTTCCTTTGTACTGAGGGCTTTAACTTGGGCATTTCAGTAATCATTATTTAATGTTTATATGTTAATTTAAACAAGAATCAACCAGTCTTTGTTATTGATGAAAGGACCAGTCTGAAGTCGTGGCCTATCTGCTGAGGAGCAGTCCCTTGAAGGGTAGTTGCAGCTGTTGTCCAGCAGATGGAGCACTACTCATGATGTTCTGAGGGGAGCTGTTCACCACCAGAGTGCTGAACTCCTCAACATCCTGCTCATAATGCTCTCTACATATCAAGCAGCACAAGTCTAGCAGCAAGTGATGTGCATCTATTGTCGAAGATGTGATGCATCTACATTTGCTAGTCAATTAAAATGATATATTCTGCTGGAAAAAAATGGTTTCTCAAAGATGGAAGTTGGAAGTTGGAATTGACTCCCATCCTAAGGGCATGGTGATCAGTTTGTGTGCTAATGCAACACTTTCATTTATATTAGAATAGTGTTGCCCTGGAAAAGGTAGTTGCTAGGCAGTACAGATGTGGCTGAGTGGCTGCTGTGTGGTTGGGCTGGAGGGGATGCAAGCAGACAGACAGATAGAGAAACTGACAGCGTTAGACGGACAGACAGACAGACAGACATATAGAGAAACTGACAGCGTTAGACAGACAGACAGACAGACAGACAGACAGACAGACAGATAGAGAAACTGACAGCGTTAGACAGACAGACAGACAGACAGACAGACATATAGAGAAACTGACAGCGTCAGACAGACAGACAGAGAGTGAGACCTGTACTCTGCCCTGTCTCCCTGTGGCCTGCCGTAGTAGAGGTGACGTGGGAGGACCAGCAGAGAGAGCTGAACGGCGCTCTGGATGAGAGTGAGCCGCCACCGTCCCCACCCCCGCCCCAGACAGGTTGGTGTTCCCCCCACCTCCACCCTTCCTGAGGGACTGCCTGCTCCTCCACCCTTCCTGAGGGCCTGCCTGCCCGGGCTCCTCTGCTCCACGCTGGGCTCCACGCTCAGGCCAACTCTAGAACACTTTCCCACTTCTTTACAGTCTGCGCTTCCTTACTGTCCTCATCTCACTTTTTTCTCCTGCCCTGTCTCTCTCTCTCTCTGTCTGGGCCTGCTCTGTCTGTCCGGCTCTGTCTGTCCTGTTCTGTCCTACTGTCTCAGACTCGTGTTCATATTCCTCTTGGCCCTGGCCTCTTGCTGTCTCATGAGATGAGTGTTACTTTGTTCTGTGACTATAATAAGACGCAGTGCTTTTAACACTCCAGAGTCGGCTGTCAACGTTGACTTATATATGCACTGGTGTGACGCCTTTCATTAGCGTCTGTTACGAATAGAGGGCAGGCTCAGCTTTGGCAGCTACGCTTTGTTGTGTAGGGGTTCGCTGTGTTGTCTAGGGGTTCGCTATGTAGCTTTTAACTGAACGTGACATAACCAAAGCAAACACAAACGGCCTAACCGCTAAGTGTACATACCTATGTGCCCCTATGTGATGTCAAACCTAACCGCTAAGCGTACACACCTACGTGATGTCAAACCTAACCGCTAAGCGTACACACCTACGTGATGTCAAACCTAACCGCTAAGTGTACACACCTATGTGCCCCTACGTGATGTCAAACCTAACCGCTAAGCGTACACACCTACGTGATGTCAAACCTAACCGCTAAGCGTACACACCTACGTGATGTCAAACCTAACCGCTAAGCATACACACCTATGTGCCCCTACGTGATGTCCAACCATGACCGTGTTTGATTGCGGATGCATGTGTATCAGCTTGGCAGAGCCTATGGTAAGGGGAGAGGTCACGTGTGTTCCCTAGGGTTAGGGGAGAGGTCACGTGTGTTCCCTATGGTTAGGGGAGAGGTCACGTGTGTTCCCTAGGGTTAGGGGAGAGGTCACGTGTGTTCCCTAGGGTTAGGGGAGAGGTCACGTGTGTTCCCTAGGGTTAGGGGAGAGGTCACGTGTGTTCCCTAGGGTTAGGGGAGAGGTCACGTGTGTTCCCTAGGGTTAGGGGAGAGGTCACGTACCTGTGGCACTCACTGCCAAGTGGCTTTCTCCAGGTCACTCGGTCAGCCTAAGAGTTGGTACCGAGATAGATCAGGTTTTAATGGGGGGTGGGTGGCGGGTTAAACTGATTGTCAGCCTAATGCCAGGACAGGTGTGCCAAACATGCTCCGATCTCCTCTAGTTTCAGGTCAGGCCTGGGGGAGGATTAAGAGAGCAGACAGACTCTTCTAGTCTGCCAGTGAGGAGGATTCCGGTTTTAGTTTTTTGCTCATTTTTGTCCTCTGCCATGTCAGCTATGTCCACCATGTTTTGATGGATGGGAAGGTGATTATGTTTAGCCTAGAGTTTCCTAAAAAGTTCTGGCCTTCAGGAGGAAGACAGACACACACAGTCACACTGTGAAGCATCTGCCCTCGATTTTTTTGTGTATTACTAATACACACACAGACACACACACACACACATATATACACACACAGAGCACCCAGCTTGCTCAGCCACATGCTTCAGCTAAAGGAGGTGGATGATTGTGTTGGAGGTCACCCCAGGAGGGGCACACACACACACACACACACACACACACACACACACACACACACACCCCAGGAGGCCAACTATTATTAGGAAAGAAAACTTCTGCTGCTTTGTTCACTGCAATCTCTGGCCGTGCACACATCTTCCCCCAGAATACACTTTTGTCTGCTTCTGCCTGAGCAAGTGTGAATAAAACACACACACACACACACACACACACACACACACACACACACACGGAAGAGCACTGGAGCAAATGTATCTCATTCTAAATGTTTGCTTTGCAAAGTGTGATAGGCTCAGCGACAGGCGACAGTTTCACTGTTTACATTCTCATTGGGCTCAGTTTAAGCAACCTTGTCTCTATGGCAACAGCACGCTCATGATGACAGGGAAGGCCATGCGTCTCCACACCCGGTGTGTTGTGTCTGGGTCCACGTGTCCGACAGGTGGGGGGGGGGGGGGGGGGGGGGGGGGGGGCGGGGGACAAGCAAACTTTATGGCTTAAATATCGGCAGCGTCAGACTCCTGGTTTCTCTCTCTCTCTCTCTTTCGCTCCATTTCTCTCTCTCTCTCTCTCTCTCTCTCTCTCTTCCCTGCTCTTGTGTCACTTGATCATTTAATGGACTCGCTCGGTCATTGAGCTGAATGCAGATGAGCACAGCTGGTCCAGTCAGCGGCGGAGGGGTCGCCATAGTGACAGGAAAGCACTGTGCTTAGAGAAGCAAGTCCTCACTCCTGACAATACTGAGAATCACACACACACACACATACACACACACACACACACACACACCCCAGGAGTGTCAGGAGCACTACTGCACCTGTAGGCAGACCTGACAGTTGGCTGTGTAGGCATGGGCAGTGAGTGCCAAGCCTGCTGTCAATAACTGAAAGGAGTCCTTCAGTCGTCCAAAAGGCCGTTCCTCACGCTCTGCTCAAAGTGAAGTAGTCGCCACACAGTTCAGATATGCCACACACACACACACACACACACACACACACACACACACAGCACAGCACAGCACAGCACTGGTCTGTTCTGTCAGTGATTAATGATAGCAGAGGATGAAAGTGCAGTTCAATGCTACTGGAGAAAAGAGTGTGGTGAGGTGTCTGTGTGTGTGTGTGTGTGTGTGTGTGTGTGTGTGTGTGTGTGTGTGTGTGTGTGTGTGTGTGTGTATGTGTTAAGATGGGATGAGGGTGGATGGGTGTAGGGGGGATGGGAGGATGGACGGAGGGTGGAAGGGGGAGTGATAACCAGAATCAGCAGATTCTGTTCCTCTGAAAATACAGATAAGATATATGAATATGCAGAGGATCAACTCGTCCAATTAGGGCAAAACCCAGGCCTCTGGGAGAGATGTATTGCATAACACGCACACACACGCACACACACACACACACGCACACACACACACACACACACACGCACACACACACACACACACTCACACACCATTACACACACAGACACTTGCAGATACACTCTCAAGAGTATTCCCAAGCACACACAAAAGGACACACACATGCACAGACATATGCAGGATAGCATGCATGTGGTGGTTCAGCGATCATGTGCTCAGAAAGCCCAAACAGGCCGTGGTTCTGGTCCTGGTTCCGGTTCTGGTTCTGGTCCTGGTTCCGGTTCTGGTTCCAGTTCTGGTTCTGGTTCCGGTTCTGGTTCTGGCTCCAGATGTGTGTCAGGTACTACCGGCCGTGTTTCCTTTTCCAGGCTGCCTTTCCACAGCGTCCGATTCGGTGTCTAGACCTCAGATATCACCAGGAGCCCTTCTTTCTTTTATCCTCTTCCTCAGCTGCCTGTTCCTCTCCTCCCATCCCTCCTTCTCTCCTCTCCTCCTCCTCTGCTCAGGTTCTGGTCTGTCTGGACCGGCGACGTCTTCATTCGTTAACCTCCCTCTTTCGCATTTCAGAAACATTTCAGCCTTTCAGGCCTCTTCCAGAGCACCCGAAGCTCACCCTTCCTCCCCCTGCTCTCCTCCTCCTCCTCTCTATCCTCAATACTGAGATCTCTGCTCCTGCTCTCCTTCTTGCTGTTTTCGCTTCCTCTCTTTATACCTTATTACCAAGGTTTTTTGTGCAGTATTGTGGTGTGTTTTGTGTTGTTTTTTTGTGTTTGTTATTGTTGTTGTTGTTGTTATTGTTGTTGTTGTGCCCTCCCACCCTTTCCCACTTTGCTTCATGTTATCTCCATGGGGTCTCTATGGAGCCCCCCCCCCCATATGGCCTGGCCCTCTCTCAGTGTGACCCTACCCCCCATCCCCCATCCCTGCCCAACCTCTGACCTGTTCACACACACACACACACATCCTCACATACCCATCTCCTCTATGTCTGTCCATTTCTGACCTGTTCACACACACACACACATCCTCTCATACCCATCTCCTCTGTCTATGTCTGTCCATTTCTGTGATGTGACTCCCACCCCCAGAAGACATGGAATCACCCAGTCGGACAAACTCAGGTCTGTCCCTTCTTCTTTTTCTTCTACTTCTTCTTCTTCTTCTTCTTCTTCTTCTTCCTTTCCCCCATCCTGCTATTTTTCTTCCGTTTCATTGGCTTCTTCTCTCATCCCTTGCTTTCTCTTGTTCCTCTTTCTCCTGCCCATCCTGCTGAAAGACAAGATCCCTCTCCTTCTTCTTCTTCTTCTTCTTCTTCTTCTTCTTCTTCTTCTTCTCCTTCTTCTTCTTCTCTACCTGTTCTGTTCCTCCCACTGTGTTTGTGAATCCAACTAACCTCCCGTCTCTGCAAATCTCTAAGGCATGAAAGAACTACTGTATATCTGGACTTGATCTTTCCATCAAGTCAAACCTGTATCTCTTTCACATCTTTATTTTGTGTACGTTACAAACATACAACTAAAAAGTTCTGTTCATAAGTCTGTCATTATTCTCTATAGCATATAGTATGCTGCAACAAAGCTTAGAGCCTGCCTTAACCGCATATTGAACAGGTAGTAATGGCCCTAGACTATGCACAGTTCATTAATTCCCTGGGTAATTAAGTTAACATGATCTGGTTAAATATACACATGATCAATATAAATAAACACATTATGTGTGTTTTTTACTGGTTTGTAATTCAGAACATGTCCAAAAAACAATTGCACTACTTAGTTGGTTGGAGATAATGAAATGTGCTATCAGTGACTGCTTGTGGTATGAGCCCATATGTGGTTAACGCATGCTAATAGCAATGACAGCTCTGTTACAAGGCTTAGAGGGACCCAGGCAGACATTTGTCTTTGTGCCAGCTCCCATCTCAACAGCAATACTCTCATGACAGCACATTTGTGTTTGGATGCCCATTCATTTGTTCTGTTGTTGTTCTCTCCTCCCTCCTTCTCTCCCTCTCTCTCTCTCTCTCTCACTCACTCTCTCCCCCCCTCTCTCTCTCACTCTCTCCCCCCTCTCTCTCTCTCTCTCTCCCTCCCCCCTCCCCCTCTCTCTCTCTCTCTCTCTCTTTCTCTCTCTCCCCCCCCCTCTCTCTCATGTATCTTTGTGTTGCTTCCCTATCACCAACAACCCCATCCCCCCTCCCCCACCCAACCCAAAGTAGACAGAGACAAAGAGAGTCCAGAGAATGGAGATGCAGGTAGGCCCACAGCACAGCGCTGAGTCTTTTCCTGCTTGTGAGAAACTCTACACACTTGCTACATGCCTGTGCTGTGGCATGAGTGGAATGCCACCAGGAATTCACTTTGCCACGTGCACCAGTAGTAATGCATCACCAACAAGTGTGCCGTTGTAGCGGTTTAATAAGAAAAGAATACATTCTGTTTTCACTGACCAGTTTTTCCACAACCTCTGAGCACCCCTTTCGATTCACAGATGTACTGATTGATTGATTGATTGATTGATTGTTTCGAAGTTCTGAGAGCATGCTGTCATATTTGTATAAGGACTGAAGAGTTCTGTTCATCAGGCCCCAAACTCATTAGGAACACACACTATAATGTCTGCCATGTGTAGTGTATTCTATACCCAACTGTTTTGTCCGTGTGCATTGACAGACACTATTTAGTCGTTGTGATGTTTCTTCCCCCATTCTATCAGTTCACTGTATACAGAATAACTATTAACTCTGTTTATTTCCCTATCTCGTGACCCTTCCACTAAGTCAACCCAGCGGCAAACACCATGTTTTTTGAGATCTCACCAGGCCCCTAAAAACATGCAAACATGTTAGAGGGCTTTATACAGCCATTGAAATTAAAGAAAGAAAAAGCCACAATTCTTCACCGGGACAGGTAGACTAATCCCAGCCCTATAAAAGCAGCCGAGCGCTGTGAACTATGTCTCCAACCTTTGCCAGATTAGCAATTCAGCAGCAGCAGCAACAAATAAAGCTGAGCTAGTGTAGCATGGGCATTAGTCAGCAGGAGTCTTGACTAGCGTCTGGCCCAGAATGTATTTGGCCCAGATGCATGTATGTTTCTGAGGGGTGTGTGCCACAGACGCTCGGCAGGCCGGCAGGATTTATAATCAGGGTCGACGTAGTGTGGCACACGGATGAGGGATAGCCACTGTTCTGTCATAAACGTGGGATTTATGGAACTGTTGAACAGGCAGTTTTGTGTGCGATTGTAGAGTTCTCAGGAAGGGTGCTTCATTGTGTCATCCTTCATGGCAGGCGTTCAGTATTCTGTTCTGTTCTCTCTGCCTGGCGCGCGGGATGTTTGGTGTAGTGATTTTTCACGGCAAATTTTTGTGTGGACCTCTTTGTATGTTGAGATTGAGTGCTTTAGTTTAGTCCAGCATGAGAATAACTGATGTGGTGTGCTGACATGGTTGAATCAACAACAAAGAATCAGACTGATGTATGTGTCGGGATTGGAAACCTTCCTGAGGCGGAGTCAACCTGATGAATTGAACAATGTCCCTGAACAATACAGACTGGTAATCACACTCTCCTCAGGATAAGCGAGGTCGCTATGAGGAACACATATGTCTTTCTTACTACACCGTCAGCAAGAGTCAGGCCAGTCTCCCAGCCAAAGGCTCCCAGTTGTCCCCAGTCTGTGAGAGATTAAGCGCTGTTGTTGCAGACACACTCCCACGTTGTCTTTACATAGATGCTGACGGCACATGCTTTTTGCCCCTCCCCCCATACCACCCCCCCCCCAGACCCACAGCCGCCCTCCCTCCCTCCCTCCCTGCCTCTCTGACCGGCCTGTGGCTCTCCTTCCGCAGGTGCGATGGACGTGGAGGAGCGCACGAGACAGATGAAGCTGAAGATGAACAAGTACAAGCAGGGCACCGGCTCCGACTCGCGGCTGGAGCAGGACTACCACAAGGCAAGCCCAGCACCTCCTCACCCAGCCTCTCCCCCAGCCTCTCCCCCAGCCTCTCCTAACCCCCCTCACCACTGAAGAATGTTCCCTGCAGCACGGGTCGCCTAGTCGTTTCTCAAAGCCACATGGTACTCTAGATTGGCTGTAATATAAAAGTTGTGAAGCGAATATAAAAAACGGTGTTACATGCTATATTAGTCAATACCTTGTTTTCCAAATCAGGTCTATACTTCTTTTTAGGTTTCTCTCCCTCCGTCTCACGTTTCAAACACTTCATAGAACCACCATGTAGTGAATGAGAGGATGCCTAACATCAAAGTCATTCCAAAAGAATCTTGAGATGAAGTTGAAGTTTGTTTGTTTTCTGAGGCAAAACATTTCACCAAATGAGATACTAAAATCTCACTCTCAGTTCTCTCTCACAGCAGATGTGATGTGAGCCAAAACAACATCGATAAACAATTCAAATAAGAATGGCAAAACTAGTACAAATAGTAACCATATTACTATTAATAGTATACATGAATAACTGGGGGATTCTTGCTGCAGCAGACTAGTCTATGAAGTACGCGTTAGAAAGGAGGTCAGGTGATCTCAGACATTCCAGACATATAACGACTGTTAGTTCAGTATGTTCTTACTCTACACGTTGTGTTTACCATACTGTGACTAAAAGGTGCTCTGCCGCTAAAGCTAGCTCTTCGGTACTAAGCGCTCGCAACATTCCTAGCCAGGCCATGTAAGCCCAGGCCGTCCACCTCTCTGTCTCCTTTTAAGTATGCGGAATGTGAGTCATTATTCTGAGGGGGGAATCGAAGGCTGTCTGTTGCTCTTTGTTGCGTCTATAAAAAGCAAGTAGAAAGATTCGTGTATCCATCGAGCTTTCTCAGTGTCAGAGATGGGGGTTGTGAAGGTCGGCTTGTTTACAGTTATTTGCAAGAGTTCTGCAAGCTTTAACAAAGCTTTGATTACACAAGACGGTTTTATGCTGACAAAATAAGAGTCCTTGTCACAACAAACCACTGTTTTATTTTTTGGCATTAGCATGACAAAACATTAAACTAAAGTGTCCACCAAACACTTCTGGGTAGGCACAAGGCGCCTTTTAGGATAAGCAAACCATTTGAGGCTTTTGTCTATTACATAACTTTGAACTGCTCTATATAGTGAATGACATAAATATGTCAATGCTTTGATAAATGGAAATGCTGTGTAGAGACGGTTGGCCTTAATGTCCCCAAAGCCTAGCAGCATGTAAATTAGCACTTCACTGTCAGACTTTCTTTAAAGCTGTAGAACATTACTAAAGCAGGAAAGTTATACTGATAGTTTCTGTCCACCTCAACTCCATCCCATCAAAACCTTACTACCTAACTTACTTTTCCTTACTCTTGTTTACTAACTCTCTCTCTCTCTCTCTCTCTTTCCTCTTTCCTCTTTTTCTTTCTCTCCGTCTGCAGCGGCGGGACCCCACGCGGGGGACGGACAACCTCTCGGCCAAGTCGTCGGACAGCGATGTAAGCGACGTGTCCGCTGTGTCGCGGGGCAGCAGTGCCTCTCGCTTCAGCAGCACGAGCTACATGTCTGTCCAGTCGGAACGGCCGCGAGGCAGCCGCAAGATCGGGTGAGCCGCGCCACCACGCGCCACGCGCCGCCACAGGGTCAAAGCTTACCAAAAACACATTTACATCTTGATGTGTTGGTTTGTTTTTTTGCCAGGAATGGGTCCACCAGCATAGGTCATTAGATCATGAAGTGTGCGTTTGGGGTCATAAGCATTGGGCTTGTCCAGGTATTTCCCGTAGCGGGAAATCCTGCAACAGGTTTAGTGTTACCGCCAAGGAAATGTGCCTTTACAGTGGCATCATTTCTTTTTGCCTGTTTCAGTGAGTTCAATATTTGGCTCTGCGTAGTTTAGATTGGAGCCAAACGTTGAACTTCGCTCCCCTATGCAACACTGGCCCCATCTCTGGCAAAGGAGCTGTGTTATTGAAAGACGCAAAGGATCTGTTGTTCCGTTCGTCACAGTACAATTGTCTTCTGTCTCCATGTGCATCTGTGTGCTTCTGCTATTTTGCATTGTTTTTGTTTTTAATTATCTTTATTGAATGTGCTTCATATCCTCACGCAATCTTTGGTGCATCTCTCTGTTTTGTCTTTGCTCTGTTTTGAAAACTGTTTTGTGTCCCCCATTCCTTTGTTTTATTTGCCTTGGTTTTTTTTGCTCTTGTCTTTTCTGTTCTTTTTTGCACGCGCTCGCTCCTCCATACACGCCATTCCGCTCGCGGCGGCGGGGTCGTCCACAGCAACGCCAAAGGCTTGCCTGGGCGGAGCCACTCCAGGGACGGGGAGGACAGTGTGGGGGAGGAGGTGCTTCAAGAGGAGCAGGAGGCAGAAGTGGGGCGGGCAGGTGGCAGAGAGGGAGGACGAGTGGCAGGTGGAGGAGGAGGAGGAGGAGGAAGAGGAGGGGGTAGGGCTGGGAAGGGGCGGAGGAGCGTTAGTGTAGACAGACCGCAGGAGTCGAAGGAGGAGGTGGAGGAGGACGAAGACGAGACGGTCACGAGGAGGTTCTCAGAGACCGACCTCAGGTAAAGTCCACCGTGGTGATCTACGGCTTGTGGGCCAGCATAGCTACCAGAGGAACTGCAGCCAGACCCCTGGAGCAAGGCTCCCCCGAAGTAGATCCCACTAGGCTTGCAAGACAGTGCAGAATAAAATGATACACCTCGCCATCGAGGCTCACTCAGTCTACACACAGCAGCGATACAGTGCAACGGTCATCGTGTGATGAGAGCTGTATGCTGTTTTTTAATAATCGAAAAATCCTTTAAACTGAGTCCTTAGACACTGAAACATATTCAGTAGGAACACAATTTGTGCTAGACAATGCGGTGTTACCATACAGTAACCCATCAGTTATAAAACGATGGAAGAAACTTAAGAGTCTAGATGTAGAGGCACCTGAAGAAGCACCAAATTAGAGCTATTTTATGAGAATGGGATTTTATGCTCATATCTGTGTCAGTGTCTGCTTGCTGTGTGTACTGTATGTTCAGAGTCACACAGGTGTCTCGTCAGTCTCAGTTCAGTGTTCTCTGTATGTCAGAGTTCAGTGTCTCAACCATACACTGCTGTTCGATTCAGTCCCTTTGAATTGAATGCCAATCACAACATTATGTCTTGATCGTCACCACACAATGAGACCTTACAGCACAGCATAACACAGTGGCTAGCTGAATGATAACATAGTAGCTACCTGAATGATAACATAGTGGCTACATGAATGATAACATAGTGGCTACCTGAATAACAGAGATTCTCATCAGACTCCTGACAAAGGTGGTTACATTGACACAGTCTTATAAACGTATTAGAAGTAAACAAAAAAAAAAAAAGAGATGGCCTTAGATGGCCCTGCCTGTGCTTTGTGTGTTTGTCTTGAGTTTTTCCATGCCTTCCTCCAGGTCCAATTGTGATGGTTCTGTATGTCCCATTGAGGCCTCTGTACCTACTACACCTTCCCCATCCCCAGAGCTGGCCACACAGGCTGAGGCAAACCCATGCCAGAATCTGCCATCTTCTCGTCCAGTCTCTGTGCTTACTGCTCTCACAGACCCAGAACTGCGTAGGAAGCAATGTCATCAGATGGATTAGCCACTGTCATCACCCTTGCCTGTTAGGTTAATGAAAACCCGAATAAACGACATTGTAACTTTCGGACCCTAAAGGGCTTTGAAGTGCAGAAGACTAGTCTAGACTGGAGACACAGTACACTACTCTTTTGTTTTTTTTGCGTATGCTATTTTACTTCTAATATCTAAATCGCCATTAGTATCTCCATTCGTGCATAGAATTGTTATTTCAGTATGGAGTATAGTCATTTTAAATGTACGACTTTTTATGTTCTTCAGTGAGGAATGATAATCCACTCTTTCGTGAATGATTATTAGTGATTAAGCCGTTACACTAGTAGAATGGATGGACGTTTCCATGAGCCAATTCAGTGTCATTGTAGCCTTAGCAACATTGTAGTGTCAGCAACATTGTAGCGTCAGCAACATTGTAGCGATGGACGGACGTGCGGTCCTGTTGATTACTCAGTGTGTGTAGCCAGGGTGGATGATATGGAAGAAACATATGTGAGAGGACATCTCTTTTCCTCATGAGAAGCGTTATATAATGCCTGGATGGAATCCAAATATGAGGGTGCAAATGTTCCACAAAATATTGGAACAGTCATTAAGTAACTGTACGGGCTATGGACTGTGTAGTGTGTTCCCACCGTAATGTTGTTTCAGACTTAGAGGTTTTTCTTCAATGGTGAAAGTTACTTTGAAAATAGAGCATATGTGATCTAATTTGACATTGCCTATCTTTGTGGCACCTCTTTGCAAATGCTGAGGAGTGGTTTCAAAGGCTACGTGAAGCTTTTATGAGTTAGGTGATTATTGTGTGTGAATAACAACAGCTTCCTCTGAAGGCTGAAGTCTTTGACTGTTATTCACTCCAACCCGATTTGTTGTTAACCACAGTTTCTGAGAATGAGCGATAAGGAGGAAGAGAAAGGGGGGGGTAGGAGCATGAATAAGATGCGAGAAGTAAATACGTCTAGAGAATGCACACACACACACACACACACACACGCACACACCTGTTCCTGTGTTCACTAGCAGAGTTCGCTGTCTCTCCCTGGTTTATGCGATTTCCTTGCATTGCCTCAGCTCTCGTTAGCTTATAGCCCGGTAATGCTGACTTTAATCTTGCATTGCTTTGCCTCGGAGCGAAGCCTCACCGTGGGCCCTTGAAGCCATAAATGAAGCAATCAGCATGCAAGCTAACATAGTTCTCAGCAGCATCGATGACCTCAACGCTATGTAATGCCCATTAGCGTAGCTAACATAGTTCTCAGCAGCATCATTGACCTCAACGCTGTGTAATGGCCATTAGCGTTTCTGGTATGTTACTGACGCTGTGAAATTGGTATGGGGAGCCCATCTGTTTAACAGCATTTATCGCACCTCTCTTAAGAGTGTGAGTATGTAAACATAGTGGACTGCTGTTGCCCCTAACAGTTTGATTGCAGTAATAGCTCAAGTGTTTGCCACTGTTCCCTAGGTAACAAATCATTTTAAGACAAGAGGTTGCATGTTCTAGTACTTCATCTCTAAGTATACTGCTTTCACTGGCATACATTGTCTACTCAACATAGCTATCAAAGTAGTAGTAGTAGTAGTAGTAGTAGAATTGGTTATTATAGGATAGCGAGTTATTTAGTATAACTTCTACCTCTTGTTTTAAGCCTGAGGGACTCCATGTTTTAATATGAATGGAGTTAGATGACCGTTGAGCCAATGTGGGAGTTGCTCTGATGTGATAATGGTAAAATGTTATTTTATTCTAGGGCTTCAGTGAGCTACATTATTTCAGTTTACAGATTTCACAGATCACAAGCTGGCAGGAAACAGGGTCCTGTGTACAGGAAGTCAGATGCTCTCTTTCAGTATGTTCAAGCTGTCTCTCTCTCTCTCTCGCTGGTTTAGTATTCCAGGAAGGAAAGGCAAGAAACAAGCTCTTCTTCACATATGCACGTGGTACTAAAATGTCACTGAATCTCACTGAAATCTACACTTTCTCAAAAAACCCATGAAAAATGTTTATCATGACACAGTGATATTTTTTATTACGTTTTCTAGAATCCTTTTTTCTGTTAAGGAAACCATCTAGTGTTGGACAATGAAATTAAGCCCAAGGTTATAGTTCCCTTGTACAAGATTGTCAGGAAAACAAAAAAATTGACTAGCAGTTTCTGATAATATTCAGTCCGGGATGGAAATAAATTGTGGTGTAGCTGTTATGACTACCTCATTGAAAGTTTTTTCTTGGAGGAAGGATTTTGCTCGAGTCTAGCACAAAGACGAACTATCTATGAATCATACAGTAGAAAAAGTGCTGTCGCAGATTAAATTCACCCCTGCACACACATAAACGTATCTGAGAGATGCAGTCGTCGAAAGCTGGCAGAAGTCTGGGAAAAACGCAGTTTGTTTAACCAAGGACAGCAGAGCCCCCCCAATCACCCTTTTTCCATCACCATGGAGAGAAATAATCACTCCAACCTCACTTTGATATCAGTTGACTAGTCTTTCAGAATGAAGGTCTGCATTTTAAAATGTGTGCATGGCTGTGTGTGTGCGTGTGTAGTCCACGTGTCCAGTACAGGTATGCTGTTGCAGTCAGGGCCCCCAAAAGATCGAAGCACAAAGTCCAGCGATGCCACAGTGGCATTGGCTATTTCCTGTCTGTGCGCACGCATACAGAAATGGAACAGAAGCTTTGTTGTCACTGAGGGGAACATCTTGGCCTAGATGAGAGAAGGCACTTAGATCAATCTGCATGGAGAGGAACATGCAGTTCAGCGAGACACTGAATAGAGATGTCCCTGGAGAGCAACTCTGTTCCAAGAACATTTGCTTTGGGGACCGACCGGTGTGCCAAGACCTGGAGGAGGACAGCGAGAAGGAGGGAGAGAGAGAGAAGGAGAGAGAGAGAGACAGAAATAAGAGAGACCGAGAGAGGGGGTGGAATAAGAAGAGGCATATTTGATGCATATACAGACATACACCATCCTGGCAGTGTAGTAATATTTCAAATGCAATTTCCCAAAGCGAGTCCTGCAGGTGACATGCCAATTCTGTCCTTTGGCAAGGCCTTTGATTTCTTTCAGCTGGTTCAGCAAGAATTTGCACTGTTTTACATTTTACTGCAGAATTCACTTCTTTAGTTGCAATTCAAACCGTCCCCCTCAGATGAATGTAGAAAGCAGTGCTTAGAGAACTGTCCTTTTAAACCTCGTAGTAAAGTGGTTTAAATGCAATAGTATATATTTTAATACGTAGCATTTATACAGTTGCATATATTGTAATAGCATTTATTCACGTTCTCCCAAACCTGGCAGACTAGAGTAACAAACGGGCAACAGGCTCTTGAATCACCCCAATGATTGTCACTTTGTAAAGGTCACTTTTTATTAAAGGAAAAGGTATTTGGCTTGGAAGACGCCTTTCAAGTTGCTTTCAAAGGTGCGGCGACGCATTAACTGATCAAAGGGCATAAGCCCCCTCTGTAAACAGCCTACGCTGACGTGCAAGAAGCACTCAGATTCTGATCCTGGATCCTGTGCACTCAGGGGAGGACCTGTGGATTGTTACTGCCACTCCACCACTGAAGCGGTTGGGACTTCTTGTTGTTGATGTTCCCCTGGACCCCTCCAGCAGGCTGGCTTGGCTGATGCCGTTACAGTATGTTGCCAACTGCTGCGCAGATAAAGCGGAAGAGGCCGTCAGAACATCTGTGGCCTGAGGTTCTGTTGTGTCTGTCCAGTGGCAAACACACACAGAGAGATACACAAGCACAAGCACACACACACACACACACACACACACACACACACACACACACACACACACACACACTACTCGAGGATTGTGAAATGATGTCTTGTGTAACAACGCCACGACAGTAAGGGGCACTAAGTCATCAATGATTGATTTGAAGTCACATTTATTTAATTAAATTATTTAATTTAATGAACTCACGGAAGCCAGCGCTCTCTCTCTTTCCAATCTCTATTTCGCTCTCTCTCTCTATCTCTCTCTCTCTTTCTGTCCTCACCTGTCCTACGACTGTATTCCACTTCTGGCTATGCTTCACTTCCAGTGGGCTGCAGAGCTGCTGTGGGCTATTCTGCATTGTGTGTGGTTCTACACCTCCCCTCCACCCTCTCTCTCTTCCTCAATTCCTCTCTCTCTCTCTCTCTCTTTCTCATTTCTCCCAGTCTCTCTGATGTTTAACAGTTACCTCTGGCAGAAGCTCATGTTTGTCAGGATGATAATGGACTCAAGAAAGGCAGTTCAGTTCGAGGTCAAGGTTTCTGTGGGCATCTGAGTCGAGACTAGATGGGGAGCAACAAACATGGCCACGCTCACTGCAACAAACATGGCCACGCTCACTGCAACAAACATGGCCACGCACACTGCAACAAACATGGCCACGCTCACTGCAACAAACATGGCCACGCTCACTGCAACAAACATGGCCACGCTCACTGCAACAAACATGGCCACGCTCACTGCAACAAACATGGCCATGCTCACTGCAACAAACATGGCCACACTCACTGCAACAAACATGGCCACACTCACTGCTGTATCTGTGCCACGTCTGTGCTGCAGTTTCACATTTACTTTTACTTTTAGCCAGGCAAGTTGTTGTCCTCTTGCCTGTTTCATCAGCACTAATCATAGCAGCAAAGTCTTAAATACCCCAAAAGTGTAATATTAAAGATGGTTGTGTTCTAAATATAGAATATATAAGAAATATATATATATGTAAACCAGCTTTGTGCAAAATGGCGTACGTATCTTGCTGTTCTGTTTTCTCCATGAATGATGTGCCCAGTTTGTGTTCTAGTGTAGTGTAGTGTAGTGCAGTGCAGTCAGGTGTGTGTGATGAATGATTGGACCGGTGTGAGGATGTCGCTCCCTGCCATCTCTCTCTCTTGGAGAAACCTTGTGACCCCTTAATTATGGAGATTAAGACACAGTATTCTCTGGCTTGATCCTCCTCTGGCGGTCTCCGTGGCAACGGTGGGGAGGCAGCGGGTGGCCGTGCCAGAGGCTCACCTGTTGCCCTGACGAGGCGCTCGATGCTTTAATGAGGGCCATTTCTTAGAGCTCATTAGGCTGGGCTTGTGCCCATCAGACTCGGCTCAAGGGCTCACACACGGCTCGCTCATCAAGGCTCGCTTTCTCTCATCAGGGCTTGCTTTCTCTCCGCCTTTATCTGCCTCTCTATCAATGTCTGAGGATGTCTCACTCTCTCTTTCTCCTTTTCACTGTCTGTGTCTCACCTTTATCTGTCTCTCTATCAATGTCTGAGGATGTCTCACTCTCTCTTTCTCCTTTTCACTGTCTGTGTCTCACCTTTATCTGCCTCTCTATCAATGTCTGAGGATGTCTCACTCTCTCTTTCTCCTTTTCACTGTCTGTGTCTCACCTTTATCTGCCTCTCTATCAATGTCTGAGGATGTCTCACTCTCTCTTTCTCCTTTTCACTGTCTGTGTCTCACCTTTATCTGTCTCTCTATCAATGTCTGAGGATGTCTCACTCTCTTTTTCTCCTTTTCACTGTCTGTGTCTCACCTTTATCTGTCTCTCTATCAATGTCTGAGGATGTCACACACTCTCTCTTTCTCCTTTCACTGTCTGTCTCTCTCTTTCTCCTTTCACCGTCTGTCTTCTCAGGGAATCTTTTGTTTCTCAGATCATTTTCCAGATCTATCATCTCAGGTTTCCTACTTTCTCTTGTCATCTTTTTCACATCTGTCTATCTTTCAAAGTATCTCTCTCTTATTCTCTCTTATTCTCTCTCTCTATCTCTTTCTCTCTCTCTCTCTCTCTCTCTCTCTCTCTCTCTCTTTTTCTCTGTCACACCTGTCCTTTTTCACTTTCTGTAGTCTTTCTGTCTCGCCTTATGACTCTTCCTTTCTTACCCATCTCTTTTGCATCCATCTTACTTTCATTTTCATTCCTCCTCTCCCAGACCTCCACTCACGGTGTCTCTCTCCTCTCCTCTTCTTTTCATCGCTTGCATTCTGTCATGCTGCTACGATGCCACACTTTCATAACATAACGTGTAACACAGAGCGAGCTTCACAGCGGTGAATCATGTTTGAGTCGAGTATGAGCTACTGGTGTACTGTCACATGGTGCGCAGGCAGCATCTCAACCTCATCTTTACCTTTCGTTGACCAGAATAGAGGGAAGAAAAGCGTCCTCATTGTGCCCTCTTCCTTGACTTAGCATTTTAATAGGATAAGGGACGCTGAGATTGATTAGCATTTGCATGAGTAGCTTCTCGTCTGGTAACGTTTTGATGTGAGAAGCTAAGATCTCCTTTATATTCATTAAAGGCATCTCATCTCACACCGACGTATCAAAAGGAGAAAAAATCCGAGGGGCTGAGAAACGGAAGAGACGTTTGTAAGGGTCGCTAAAGTAATTAGAGTCGAAGCTAATTATGCGCTCGCTAGATGTGTATATCAGTTAACCACGTTTTAAAGAAGAGTTACTCAACGATGGATAATCTCATAGGATGACCTATTTATGTTCATCGGGGTTCTATTTGGTCATTTTATGCAGGAAGTGAACTGTGTGTGTGTAGTCAGAGGCACCTGGCGACTTACATTTTGCCCACGGGTCCTGATTTCCATCAGGCAGAAATGAAGACATGCTTGCAGAATTTGGGGCAGTGCTAATCTTCTCTGAAAAGAACGGAAACTGCAGCCAGGAGCTGGAGATGTGGTCTGAAGTGTAGAATCGTGACTGAACATGAATGTGCTGGAGATGTGGCCATGCCTTTCACTTAGTGTCTGTTCTTCTGTGTTTTAGTTTAGTCTTTACTTTCCTTGGCAACACTTAGTTAAGTTCAGTAACAAGAGAAATACTTTCAATATGATGAGGAAACTTGAGAGTGCGTTGACAAGAGGGAGCTTTAGCGCATTGCTTACGCACGGAAGAGATAAGTACCTGACGAGGGCAAGCAACGTCATTTTATTTTATTGATCTTTATTTCAAACATAAGTATTGGGGAAAAAGACAAGGAGTAATTAAAAAATCGAGTCTGGAGACTTGATGGCAGATGTCTGGGAATGTGGTGGTGGTGCCAGTGCCTGGATGTGAAAGCCAATCTTTAACCTTTAACCTCTCCCGCCAGTCCAGAGTTCCCCCACGACTCCCCTCCGTGCTCCTGGAACTCAACCCTGTCCTTCTCTCTGTCTCTCCCTCTCTCTCCTCATTCATGCCCTCCTCCTGCTCCTCCTCTCCCTCCTCTCCTCTCCCAAACCCATCAACTCCCTTCTTTTCTCCTGTGTTCTATCCTTTCTTTTCCTTTACCGTGCCTTCCCTCCCTCCCACCCCCCGTCCTTCTGCATCCTTCCATCAATGCCACTGACAGTGACTTATCGTCCGAAATGAAAAACAGGCAGACGGGCACATCGGGCGGGATGAACATGACCAAGAGCACCAGCATTGGCGGCAACATGTGCAACATGGAGAAGACGGACGGCAGCCAGTCGGACACGGCCGTCAGCCTGGTGGGCCTAGACGACAAGAAGCGCCGCTCAAGCATCGGAGCCAAGATGTCGGCCATGGTGGGCATGTCGCGCAAGAGCCGCAGCACGTCGCAGCTCAGCCAGACAGGTAGGGGGCCTTGGCGCTATCTCTCACTACCTCTCTTCCTATCTCTGTCTTCTTACTCTCTCTCTCTCTCTCTCTCTCTCTCTCTCTCTCTCTCTCTCCTTCACTCTCGGTCTCAGAATCTCGCGGTGTCTCTCCTAGCCTCTGTGTCTCTCCGACTGTTTCTCACTCTCTGCTCTCTGCTCCTCTGTGATTCCCACCCATGGCCACCAGTCTTGAGGTTTGACAGACACTTGGTGGAAGCGGTTCTCTTTACCAAACCTGTCGTTTCTGTTTGTACAGGCCTTACCCCGAATGAGATTTAAAGTGTAGGAAGAATCTGGCCGGTGGCTTTGGATGACATTAACACCTCAATGATTTCTTTTCTTCTAGATAAGGGCCTACTTTCTCTCTACATCTCTCTTTGCTCGCCCTCCCTTCCCTTTCTCTTTCCAGAGAGGTTGTTTTTCACTGCAACTGCAACTTTGAATTGCTTGCTTTGGATTAACTGATAACGCAATCTTTTTTTTTGTAGGAGTCTGTTTAGGCTGTGCAATGATGGATGCTAACCCATCCACTCAGCCTCAAACAAGTTTATGAGAGAGCAGCTCTGTTATGGCTTGGCTCCTGTTGCTATCACGCTGGTTCTCCCTCTGGGTCTCCTTCCTTGGATTCTCTCCTTAAATGTAGTTCATGGTCATGGTGGTATGCAAAGTCTTGTGAACTCCACTTTCCAGACATTTCCTCTGTGATATCTCATAAATGATGCATGCACTTTCAGGTCACTGCTCTGTTATCCTGTATTGATTTCAGATCAACAGAGAAAATGTTACGTTTTGAAGCAGCCTACCTTAGTGTTTCTGTGATGAATGGGTCTGTTGTTTTAGTTTCTGTACGTAACCCCAATAAGGCATTTGTGCAAAAACGTGAAACCTTCCTACTCCTATTTTCTCTTATCTGTCACTAGATGTTCTTATCAGTTAAGAGTTGAATGTAACGTCCTGTAATTCTAAAATACTCACCCAACTAAAGCTCTAGACTTGGACCAAACCCAGAGGCCTGTAGTAAACAGACACATCCTGTCTTAATCTCAGATCAGCCATCCATCAAATGAATTCTCAAACCCAAACATTGGCCTACGTGTAGAGGAGTCCTCTCTAGAATGTGTGCTACGCCAACATCAGAGCAGCACCAGCCAAAGGGAGCATGCTAGGGATGTTAGCACTGCTAATGCTAATGTGAAAGTAGTGGCCAAATGTGACCTACTAAAGTAGATGCGCTAACTTCCTCTGACAATCTGAAAACGGGTGCCATTTAAGCTTGGTTAACTGTTTAACCGTTTCTCCACAAAGACTGTTTGTTTTCCTCCCCCATGTGCACGGTCCCCATGCTATTCTGAGAGAGCCGTAATTGGCATTATTTTTGTCACCTTTATTTTTTTCCTTTGAGCGCGAGAGACATGCTCTTGTCCTACTTCGTTATGGTGGCACCTATTGTTCAGAAGGTGTTGCAGAAAGGTGACACTTCTTTTCACCTCTTTCCTCCTCTCTCTCTCTCTCTCTCTCCCACTCTCTCTCTCTCTCAGTCTTTCTATTCCTCACATCTGTCTTCACAGCAGGGAGTCTGCTCTTTTTTCCACTTTATTTTATTACTCTTTTCATGATGTCGTCCATCCCCCCAGGGCCCCTGTAATCCCCTGTGCCCGTCTGGCCCCTGGGAGGGCTGAGGGGGTGAGGGGCCGTGGCTGCTGTGTGCGTCAGTGGTCAGCCGGGCCTCGTCACGTTGCGTGTCGACGGGCTCGTGAGCAGGCGGGCACATGGCGCGGGGTGCCGTCACTCCCCGGGCTTTAGTAATTCCTGACGATCGCCATGTGTGCATCATTCTCATGTCACGGCTCGGGGCCCCATACATAAACATCCATTTGCCAGATTCGCTGTCGCCAGGGCAGCAGCTGCCGTGCCTGGGATCAATCGGGGGCAGGTAGGTAAGAAGGGTCTCTGAGAGTTTAAGGAAGAGATGGTTTGGCAGGTCTGATGTTGTGGATATGTGGCAGTGACAAGCCTAGTGCATGCTGGGTAGCCATCAGGAAGAGTCACGCATGCTCTGCTTATTGTCGACCGAGTTCAGGTTGGCTGCCAGATGTGAAGTCAAAGAGTGGATGTTGAGATGGATGTTTACACTATGCCAAAGGTGGCTGGTACCAAAACACAGGAAGCCGCTGCCTCCTTGCCTTGTTTGAACTGCTGGGGCAAAGTTGGTTAAACACGTCCCCAGCACCGCACATGCCAGTGGTTAAGTTCCTCCTGAGAACATATGTACACTGAACACTGTGTTTGCTCTTTGAAGGAAATCCCCTGGTGGATGTGAACTTTACTACTGTATCTGTGTGGTTCCCCTGCGTCAGTAGCAGCAGAGTTGGTCTAGCCATGAATCAGCTCTGTAAGTGAGCACCAACAAGGAGATACTGAGGCCCTGAATGAGCTCTGTGAGTGTGCACCAGTGAGGGGAGATACTGAGGCCCTGAATGAGCTCTGTGAGTGTGCACCAGTGATGGGATACTGAGGCCCTGAATCAGCTCTGTGAGTGGACACCAGTGAGGAGATACTGAGGCCCTGCTGTGAAGGGTCTTCAGTCTGTCCATTCAGCGGCTAACACAAACCCACTGCTGCTTCGTGTCAGCTTTAGATGAGACGCTGCCGTCACTAAGAGAGACTAGAGTTTGGACGTTTTACATACCCCTGTAAACACACCTAAACATATTTATATACAGCAGAGATACGCACACACACACATGCACACACACACACACACACACACAAGCACACACACACACACACCTACATATAGTGCATATGCATACATATGCTCTCACGCATCAGTACACAATTATGCACAGGCATATACATACCAAACACACACACACACACACACACACACGCACACACACGCACACATTGAGGCCCATAAATCTTGGAGCACATCAATCTTTCACGCTGTGCTTTTAGGCCTTGTGGCGAGATGATCTCTGGGGCCATGCCACAGCTCCTCTGCCTTACTCCACCACTCCACTGCAGAGCGTACATCAGACCCCCCCCATCTCCCTCTCACCCAGCCACAGCTCAGCTGCCTCTCTCTGCCCTACTTTAGAGCGTTTTGCCCCCCCCCCCCCCCCCCCAGGGTTTTGCCTTTAGGAATCATCACCCCCACACACACACACACACATACACACACACACACACACAAATGCACAGAAACGGCATGAAGCGGAGGTTGTTCCAGGATGCTGGAGCACTGCCGCTCGGGGAAGGCTGAGCAGAGCTGAGCCGCCACACTTAACTGTGTTCCTGGGTAGTGTGCAGAGGACGACAGACGGAGTATAGAGTGTTTTTAAAGGCTGTGTAGAAAAGGTCAGAGGTCACGGGCCCGTGGTTTCAACCAAGCATGTTTGAGCCTGAACACAGACATACACAGAGAAAATAACACACAAACTCTGGTCTGTGTAAAGGTGCTCTCTGCAATACATTCCATCAACCTTTACACCCTTCTCAATCCCACCATCAATTTCTGACATTAATAAGAAAGTTTAAGCGCACAAAGTACCCAACCAGCCCTGCTGCTTTAGCACATGCTCGGCCCCATCAGCATGGCTCGGCGAGTATATACTATGGCTTTTATTTTAGAGCAGATCAGTGCAATTTATCTTGCTGGCAGAGCCCACAGGACAGAACCTCACAGGGCCCGGTCGGCGGAGCATTATTCATGAGCCCAGCTGATTCGGTTCGGGGGCCGTACTGATTTATAGCGTTCCATTTGTTCCGTGCTGTGTTCTCCGCTCCTAAAAAATCACTAGTAATTACGGGCCACCTCCCCCAAGCCTACGAGGAGCTCCAGAGCTTCTGTCCCGACGACGGTAAACCCTGCGTCAGCGGGAAAAGTGCTACAGCATCTCCAGGACACCTGCGAGGGTCCATTGAAAATCGTTGGTGCTCATTGGCTTATGAGGCATTTTTGAACTGCCAGCTCCGGACCCCCTGAAATGGGGTATTATGTTAACATGCTGGGGTGATGGATGTGACTGTCTCACCGATTCCCTGCGAGCCTTCATAATAAAAAAAAAAGGAGCATATGTTGCTGATGATGACCACTGCTGTGATGCTCGCCCAGGGAACGTTCTGGAAGTGTGCTGCTGGTCCATCACTCGTCCGTCCAGAACCTACTGCAGAATTTAATAGCACACACTTACGGCGCCATGGACTCAAATGTCTCCAGAAAAACAACCCCGGTCCCCCTGCCTAGATGGATACGGTTTACTTTACCCTCCCCTTCCCCCTTTTCCCCATCCCCCCCCCCCTCCCTAATAATCTCTTACCCCTGGTCCCTGCAGACCCTCTTGAGTAGAGACGCTGAGGCTGACTGTTTCATGCGCGCTGGTTTTTCTCGGTTGCACTCAGCGGTCTGAGCAGAGTTCGGTTCAGTCTCAGCTCTTCTGCCGTAGCGCCTTTCAGTGAAGTCGTGGAGCTCCTGTTGTCTCGGATGTATCAGACTTATTCTAAAAGCCTCAAAGGCCTTGCTGCTGAAACACGGTGAATGTGTTTGTATGTGGCAATCGAGTGAGCAAAGATAAGTTCACATCCAGCAAATATATTTGTGTGTGTGTTTCTACACAGGCTGCTAGCTGCTATTATTTTTTTAAGAAATCAGAATTGGTTTGTTGAGTTTTTAGGATAAGTCATTTTATTAGGTCATCGTTGAACGATACATTTTTAAATCCTATTTCCCTAGTCATTTTCTGTCCCACTAGAATTGCAAATGCAGATATAGATTGGCTGTGCATATAAGGTCAGATCTATCCACGTCCCATAGCCACAATAAAGGTAGGCCAGGTAGAGAAGAAGAGGGGAACAAAACAGTCTTGGCCCATATTCTATTCTAGTCCAATCATTTTTTATCTCAGTATTGCTGACTGCGCTGGACAGACCCATTACGTCCAATCAGTGTCAGAAAACAGTACAGGAGGCGGGGCTTCTTTTAAACTAGAGCAACACATTTTCAAAGTGGAGCATTCACACCTCTAATTATCAGCACCCCCAGGAGTGTGTGTGTGTGTGTGTGTGTTTGGGTGGTACGGGTGCAGGCTCGGCCTGTGTGTGTGTGTGTGTGTGTGTGTTTGGCTGGTACGGGCCCAGGCTCGGCCTATGTGTGTGTGTGTGTTTGGCTGGTACGGGCGCAGGCTCGGCCTGTGTGTGTGTGTGTGTTTGGGTGGTACGGGCGCAGGCTCGACCTGTGTGTGTGTGTTTGGCTGGTACGGGCGCAGGCTCGGCCTGTGTGTGTGTGTGTGTGTGTGTGTGTGTGTGTGTGTGTGTGTGTGTGTGTTTGGGTGGTACGGGCGCAGGCTCGGCCTGTGTGTGTGTGTGTGTGTGTGTGTGTGTTTGGGTGGTATGGGTGTGATTCACCTCGGCAGCTCTGCTCGAGAGGACACGGCCTATGATGCTGTCTGGATGGATGCTCTGGATGGATGCTCTGGGACGTTTCAGTGCGGGTGATGAATTGTTACTAACTACTGAAAAGTGGTTCATTGACAGGGACTCTAATTTAGCTCCAAACAGAAATGAGAAAACGGCCTCTCTTCCCTCAGCTGCTTGTAGCTGTGTTACTATTTCATTTCAAATAACAGAACGTTCATAATGCACACATTGTGGTTGTAACTCATGGCAGGCTGTCATGCTGTTACAGAAGAAAGGCTGTGTAGATTGAAATGGCTTTTTTGCTCGCAGCTAGTCTTCAGCAGATAGTCATCCCTCTCCCTCTCTGAAGACAAACAGAACACTCGCATTTGAGCTTAGCGGTGTGTGTTTAACTATCTTCTCGTATAGTACACACAAAATACTGACTATGTGCAGACCACCAAGCACCTTCTTCACTGCCACCACAAACAACCCCCCCCCCCCCCCAAGCATGCAAGAAAGGTGAGGGGATGGGGGGGGGGGGGGGCACATAACACGATGCGCTGCTGCACAGATGGCACCGATCATCGGAGGGGGCCTCTGTGAGACTGAGCCTCTGTGAGACGGAGGGGGCCTCTGTGAGACGAAGCATCTGTGAGACTGAGCCTCTGTAAGACGAGCCTCTGCAGCGAGGCGAACGTGCCGATCGCGTTTCACGCCAGGGACAGATGCACCAGAGCTTTGCTCGGCGTCAGGCTTAATCCACTGCAAGGCACGAAACAGTTGGCAAAACAAACAAACAAAACAAAGCAAAACAACAAAAACATGTCGCTGAAACCTCGCTGACCAGCCTCTCCGAATCCTATTTATTTATAGGGAAAGGCAAAGGGGGAGGATAGCTATTAATTTGTCATCGTTTTATTTGCAGTTGGCATTAATTTCATCTAAAAGAAACAGGCAGTGCAATGAGACAGACACGGCGGTTTCTTCTTCCCTGCTGTCTGCCGTCATCATGGTCTGGAAAGTGGGCCAGAATCCTCCGTGCTGATTGGCTGGGGGGGTTGTGCTGACCCGGGGCTTTTTGGACGGGCTGACCGCAGCTGTCTGCCAAACACCTTAGCTCTGGAGTCATTTCAAAAGGTTTGGCAACCGTAGCTGTCTGCCAAACACTGTATCTCTGGAGTAATTTAAAAATGTTTGGTAACCGCTGCGGAGCACAGACACTGACCTGTGATTACCTGTCAATTCAGTCCCGTCCCACTTTAACAAGGAGTCCCGCGAGTGGGACTTGGGGAGGCTGAGATTTTGAATATGTTTCTCCTGGCTGTGAATTGGGTGCATTCTTGATTTTCTGGGTATATTTACTGACCTGGTATTTTATGGGTATATTTACTGACCTGCTATTTTTAGTAGTCACATTTGGGAAGCATATCCTTTGGAAGACGTGTCTGTTATCGTCTAATACTTGCTTGGAAGACGTGTCTGTTGTCGTCTAATACTTGCTTGTAAGACGTGTCTGTTATCGTCTAATACTTGCTTGCGGAAGGCACCACCCTTATTTAATGCGATGTTATGAAAACGCTCGCCATTTAAATAGATCATTCAGATGGCCCTATGCTTGTGTTATGAGCAGGTCGAGCTATGCCGACAGGCCTTCAGTAGTCTCCTTATCGTGTTCAACTCACTGAGACACAACTGCAGAAGAGTAGGCTGAAGAATGCCCTTTCATTTGAGTATGTAGTAAGTGAGAGGGCTGTGTGAGACGACATGGAGAAGGGACGCCATGCAGATGTGTGTGATATGGGCTTTGCTTGATAAGTGAGAGGGCTGTGTGAGACCACATGGAGAAGAAACGCCATGCAGATGTGTGTGATATGGGCTTTGCTTGCTGCAGACGTCCACTCGCAGTCAATTTAAACCCTTCCCCCTATTTCTTCCAATACTATTCCTGTTAACCTTTCATGGATAATGTAGCTGGAGCCACTGCAAGCAGATACATAATACCCTCCCCCTCCCTCCCCCCCACACGCATACATAATACCCTCACCCCCTCCTTCCCCCCCACAGACACATACCCCTATCCTCCATCAGAGAGAGAGAAAGAGAGAGAATGAGTGAATGTGTGTGTGAGAGAGTGAAAGAGAGAGGATGAGTGAATGTGTGTGTGAGAGAGTGAAAGAGAGAGGATGAGTGAATGTGTGTGTGAGAGAGTGAAAGAGAGAGGATGAGTGAATGTGTGTGTGAGAGAGTGAAAGAGAGAGGATGAGTGAATGTGTGTGTGAGAGAGTGAAAGAGAGAGGATGAGTGAATGTGTGTGTGAGAGAGTGAAAGAGAGAGAGAGTTGATAGACCTGGTGCTGAGTTCACAGTCCAGGTAATCCATCTTCAGCAGATATGAGAGCTCCTGTTCTTGCCGCTCTTTTCCCCCTCTCTCTCTCTTTCCCTCTTTCTCTCTCCTCCTTTCTTTCTCTCTCCCTCCCCCTCTCTCTCCCCCTCTCCTTCTCTCTCCCTCTCTCTCCCTCTCTCTCCCCCTCTCTCTCCCCCTCTCTTTCTCTCTCTCTCTCTCTCCCCCCCCCCCTCTCTCTCTCTCCCCCTCTCCCTGCTGTAATTAGTCTCACAGGGGGCCGGTCGAGTGGTGGGTCAGGCAGGATGATGCATGAGGCGTCTGGGCTGAGGTACTCAGGTACGCTCCCCCCTGCACCCCTCCTCCTGCCACCTCAGTTACCCAGCAACCACAAACCTCCTCGGCTTAGGGCAGCCTTCACCACGCGCCAGCCACCCATCCCCACCACCACACAATACTTCAGAATAGATTTAGCTGCGACGCAGTGAACAGGGGGGTTATGCGTATGACAGCGGTGTGTCGTATTGTGTTACGACCTGCCCTAGATTTTTTCTTTGGACTTTCACTATCCCCGTAACTTCACATGTTCTAAGCAAAAAGCCCTCAGCAACTATTCACACTTTATCCAAACCTCGCAGATGGGTTGAGTGTGCAGTTATGGGCTTGTGTGTGTGCTGTGTGCTGTGTGCTGTGTGCTGTGTTAGCCTTAGCCTTAGCGTTAGTCTTAGCGTTAGCCTTAGCGTTAGCAAGTCTGGGTGTGATGTTAGGTGATGTGTGCCTGTGCCTACACCTTTGAGCCTAGCCATAGCAGTGTGGCACTTCGACTTATATTTCTTATGTAAAGTAGTGTTTATTGTTACACCAGGTTCTATTGCTCGTAGCTTGACTATTCTCTCCCTTGTACGTCGCTTTGGACAAAAGCGTCTGCTAAATGACTAAATGTAAATGTAAATGTAAAGCCATAGATCATGTTTGCTCTGCACTGGCTTGAGCGAGGACGTGTTTCTCAGCCCTAAGCTCTTAGCTCCGCTAAGTGTGACGGTCGGCATGACGAGGCGGTCAGCATAACGAGGCGGTTAGGGGCGAAGCGGAGTCTTCTCCACTGACCGTGTTTGCATGGCAGATTTGGGCAAGACAACAACAACCCAAAAAACCCAAGCCCACTCTGCAGGAAGTCCGTGTCTGTGGAGAGACTCCGAGGCATTTATGGATGATGGGCGGCGAGTGCTCCAGTGCTCCAGTTCTCTGTGCCAAAGTTCATCAGTGGACTGTCATGGCAACAGTGCCGCCGTAGCAACCAGAGGGGTGCCACGCGTGCAGGGCTCACGTGTGCTTGGCTGACGGTGTTGGGCAGAGGTACAGCCTTACCCAGCATGTATATGCATTTTTGACCCATTTCTATTTTGAAAAATATGACCCAAAATCAGTATTTATGTATGGATGTTTATCTGTGTCTGTGTTGGAGTGTGTGTGTGTGCATACATTCGGTTCTCTCCCACCACCATGAGTTAAGCAGTTTCACCCTATCACTATAGTCACAGAAGACTGGAACTGAGACTAAAAAAAACATGACTACACATGAAAGAAAAGGCTGTCAGTTGAAATCACACCCATTGCATGTAATAGGTTTAGAAGTGACTTTAACATATAGCCAAACCTTGTGCAAAATGAGGAATAACACAGAGACGGTCCGACCACTTCTCTCCTTGTATTGAGTGACTAAGCCCCTCTGGCATTCATAGCAATTTTTCTACTACCCACAGCTGTTCTGCAAAAGCCCAAGATGTTCTTCCTCTTTTGGATCCTATTCCAGAACACACAAAGGGCCTGTCCGTCTCCTCCACGGCGCTGCTCCGTTCCCCTTGTGTCTGCTCTGGCCCACTCTTTATGGGGAGGTGCCGTGAGTAATGCACTCATCTATTTTAACTGCCTAAGTGGGTAGACTGAATATCCTTCTTTGGGTTTTTGGGGGGGTTTTTTTCTGAGAAGTCGCGCTTCACCAGACTTGTGAAAACGAGACGTGTGGATGGCGTCGGGGGAGAGGAGGCAGAGAAGGGTTGTTGTGGCTGGGATGTGTTGCAGGAAGAGCTTCTGATCGATGGCACACGCTCACTGACTCACGCTTCTGTTTTCGGCCCCTGCCTGGCTGGCTCTGACTCTTTTACTGCCAGATGTCTCTCTCTCTCTCTCTCTCTCTCTCTCTCTCTCTCTCTCTCTCTCTCTCTCTGTCTCTCGCTTTCACTGTCTCTCTCTCTCTCTCTCTCTCTCTCTCTGTCTCTCTCTCGCTCTCACTCTATGTACAATATGTATATTTCAATATGTCCCTTTATTGTCTATCCCTCTACCTTTCTCTCCACCAGTTCATTTATGTATATATCAGTGATATGAGTGAGGAGGGTATAGGCTCAGTGATATATCAGAGGGTATTTATATGAGTGGAGGGTATAGCTCAGTGATATATCAGAGGGTATTTATATGAGTGAGGAGGGTATGGGCTCTCTTAGTGTGGGGTCTAATTGTCTCCTGATTTGGGACCCTGTCTCACCTCCCTGTCTCACCTCCCTGTCTCACTTCCATGACTCACGATCGGATGTGTCAGTAGTATCACAGGAGCTGGCAGTCACACCGCTCGTCTCTTTCTCTCTCTCTCTCTCTCTCTCTCTCTCTCTCTCTCTCTCTCTCTCTCTCTCTCTTTGGTGTATAGGCTAAGTGTCAGGCATCCAGCCATCTGTGAGTTCATTGTCTGTATGTGAAGTGTGCAGAGGCTCCACATACTTTATGAGGAAGACTTGGATTGCTGGCAGATAGCAGGGAAGGGCCGTAATGTTTTTATAATCAGTTTGCTTGCCAACAACATAATCAGATGGAGGCTTGTGGGGCCGGCGTGTTACTCCTGGGATGCTGTGCTTTCCCTGACCAGACCAGTCGGCTGAAGGATGTTGACACTCCACAGCTCTGGCAAGGATCACGGCAGTGTGTGTGTGTGTGTGTGTGGGGGGGGGGGGGGGGGGAGAGGGGGCTG
>NC_045162.1:4010866-4033366 GCF_900700415.2 Clupea harengus | reverse complement strand
ACCTAGACAGTGGCAGCGGTGTCGTGGCGTGTACGTCAGCCGCTCGGCATGCTGGGTGGAACCTAGACAGTGGTAGCGGTGTCGTGGCGTGTACGTCAGCCGCTCGGCATTCTGGGTGCAGTGCGCTGGAACCTAGACAGTGGTAGCGGTGTCGTGGCCTCTACGTCAGTCGCTCGGCATTCTGGGTGCAGTGCGCTGGAACCTAGACAGTGGTAGCGGTGTCGTGGCCTCTACGTCAGTCGCTCGGCATGCTGGGCCACGTGTGCCCGCCGCGCCGCCCTGTCACATCGATGGGAAGGAGATGAGCAGCAGGACTAATGGAGCAAGTCAGCTGTCGCCTCCTATCAGCTGAGGCAGGCGAGAGCGGCGCACAAGCAACACACACACACACACACACACACACACACACTGCACACACAACGCACACACACACACACACAACGCACACACACACACACACATACACTCACTGATACCCTCACACAAACACACAGAGTGACGCACACATACACACAGAGTTGTGGGTGCAAATACGCATGCACACACGTACACAATCAAACAGGCAGCTCTGCGCTCCCTCAGGGTAACTTGACCGGAAGAAAGGAGTACCATACATGGTGTTCCTTATCTCCCTGACGCTGGACTGCTCTCTGTCTGTCACACACACACACACACACACACACACACACACACACACACACACACTTGGCAGGAGGACAGTGCCAGATAAGTGGGTTTGCTGTGGGGAGCAGGCCCACTTGTGGATCAGAGATAGGACGTTGGTCCTTCGCAGGCGGCTGGGTTGTTTGTGCATACACACACACACACACACACACACACACACACACACACACACACACACACACACACACACTGGGTTGTTTGTGCATACTTGGCAGGACTCCACGGTACTGATACAGGAGACAGGAACTTTGCCGCTTCTTTCCAACGTCACGTTGAATCTCATGGCACATATGATGTCCCGAGGCCTAATCTGACTCCATCTCTCTCTTTCTTTCTCCTTCTCTCTCTCCCTTCTCTCCCTTTCTTTCTTTCTGTCTTTCTTTCTGTGTGTGTGTGTGTGTGAGAAGCAGGGGGTAAGAAGCTGCGCAGCACCATCCAGAGGAGCACGGAGACAGGCCTGGCCGTGGAGATGAGGAGCAGGATGACTCGGCAAGCCAGCAGGGAGTCCAACGACGGCAGCATGAACAGCTACAGCTCCGAGGGAAAGTGAGTTACACTCTCACACACACACACACACACACACACACACACACTCTTGCGCATACACACACACACACTTGCGCATACACACACAGACAAGCACACACACACACACACACAAACACTCACTCACACCACACACACACACACTCTTGCGCATACACACACAGACATGCACACAGGCACACACACACACACACTCACTCACAATCACATACACACAGACAGAGCCGGTGCCATTGCATCTAGGAATTGTCTCTTCAAAATACTTAGTCTAAAAAATATGTGTTTCCCACCCTCAGCCTCATCTTCCCTGGTGTGCGGCTCTCATCTGACAGCCAGTTCAGCGACTTCCTGGATGGGCTTGGACCCGCTCAGCTGGTTGGACGGCAGACGCTGGCCACACCCCCGATGGGTAGGTCCATGGAGCGAGGTCCAAAGCATGACTAGTGTGGAGCGCAGTGTTTGTCTCGCTTTGTTTTGGAGGATGAATGCATGCTGCTCCCTGAGCCAAAAGACGGCGCTTGTAATTCATGGTGACTTTGTTTAGACTTTCAAAAGAACTTTCAATGGGGTGGGGGGGGGGGACCTGTGGTATGAAAGGAACCTCATTCCTGAGTTCCATTCCTGGCTTGTGTGCTGGCGCGTGGCTCATATTTGTCTTTCCGTGTAGGTGACATTCAGATCGGCATGGTCGACAAGAAAGGCGCCCTTGAGGTGGAGATTATCCGAGCCCGTGGCCTTGTGGGAAAACCAGGATCAAAAGCACTGCCAGGTGCGTCCTAAATCTCACCTTCGCATACAGCAAACATATCACATATCACTCAAATCCTGTCATGAAGGGCTCCTCAGAAAGCACATACTAAATGCTGTGGTGTACCTCTCAGAAAGGACACATGTTAAATACTGTATACGTGGCTTTAGTTTAATTAGGATGTACTTTTTTTTATTTTATATGACAGAAGGTGTCATCTGAACAGATTTGTATGAATATGTGTCATGGTAATGTCAGTGGATTACTTGTGGTAAAAAATAAATGTCCTGCTCTTGCAGCCCCCTATGTGAAGGTGTACCTGCTGGATAACGGAGCCTGCATCGCCAAAAAGAAAACAAAAGTAGCCCGGAAAACACTGGAACCCCTCTACCAGCAAACGCTGGCATTCGAAGAGAGTCCAGGAGGCAAGGTTTTACAGGTACAAGTCACTGAATGCTTCTTAACTTGGTTGGCAAGGTTTTACAGGTACCTTCCTAAAGTCACTTGTTACGAATGCGCCTTAACTTGGTTGGCAAGATTTAGCATTAAAGTTCAACACGGTATGAATGATGACTAAAGTTCAACACTAAAGGTATAAATGAAGACTTGACTGTTCGTCACGGTGTGAATGATGACTTGACTGTTCGTCACGGTGTGAATGACGACTTCACTGTTCTTCGCGGTGTGAATGACGACTTGACTGTTCTTCACGGTGTGAATGATGATTTGACTGTTTGTCACGGTGTGAATGACGACTTGACTGTTCTTCACAGTGTGAATGACGAATTGACTGTTCTTTGCGGTATAAATGACGACTTGACTGTTCTACCTTTCAGGTCATCGTCTGGGGAGACTACGGACGCATGGACCACAAGTCCTTCATGGGAGCTGTTCAAATACTTCTAGACGAGCTGGACTTGTCCAACATGGTGATTGGCTGGTTCAAGCTCTTCCCTCCCTCCTCATTGGTGGATCCAACGTTGGCCCCCTTGACTCGAAGAGCTTCCCAATCCTCATTGGACAGTTCGTCGTTTGGCCGCTCGTAGCAGTGCGCACCAAGAGGTAGCGTTGTTGTAGCAGCCAGAGGGTGGAGCTTGAGAATTGCGACAGGCCACACCCCCCCCGGTCACACTGCATGCTTGATGTTGTGTCTTCTGAGCCTGTTTCTTAAGGGGTTAAAACAGTGGTCCTGTGTTTAATCGCAAAAAAATAAAAAATCCATCGCACACATTGTGTGATTGAAGACAGAGGGAGACCCCGCCCCCGTCATTCCATTGGTGGGTGCAGGGGTCACTGGCAAATGAAGGAAACAGGAAGTGGACTCCTGTAGCTGAAGGTATCCCACAATTCCTGGCTTTTCGTCCTCTTCAAGCCATGAGTGGTGGATGACAACTGCTAATGCGTTGCTGAGTTCTACAGAAGGCTGTTGTTTTTTTCTCTCTTTTTTTTTTAAGGAGAAAAAAAATTGTTAGGTCTCGTTTGTTTATTTCTTGTTATTTTTTTTTGTTATTCTTTTCAATATGGGTGAGCTGAATGGGGTCACAGTGTTCCAGACGGGAGGCTCGGTCATGCCACTCTGCCAGCCTTCAGCCGTGTGGACTGACCAGGGGAGAACGAGAGGATGGAGCCCAAGAGAGATGTCCAGCGAGTATACAGCCCTGACCTCTGACCTCGGACCTCTCCATCCCTGCCTCCCCCTGAAATGCACACGCCCCTAGTCCACCAGAGAGACTTGAAAAAAAAAGTTCGAAAAGGCAATACAAAGATGGCGACCGTGGACTCTCCAGAGTAGTAGGATTTGAACCCAGACATGAACTTTTGTGATCCAATTGAACTATTTCTCTGTTGATATATTGTATGAAATTTAAATGAGGAAAAAAAAAAAGGTTTTTTTGCATGGACACAAATTTAGCTGAACTTTAAAAGTAAAAAAAAAAATATTTTCTTGAGGCTGCAACTTGCAAAAAAGAAAATAAAAAAAACACAAAACAGCCATTTTCAACCGTTTATATTATTTTTAAAGGATAAATTTCACTAGTGCATGGTTTTCAAGGGGAGTGAATGCAACGGCGTGATTACAGGAAAAAAAAGATACCTTGTTTATCGTCCTTTAGAACTCCTGGTCTGTATTTTTACAGACGTGCAGATGACATGAAGTCTAAACGGGAAAAAAACTTTGGGGTTATTTACAGTAACAAGTCAAATCCTGTTTATGTGACAGAGAAGTAAAGAAAAATAAATGTTTTATGATTTATTTTATTGTAAAGGCACAGGCCTTTTGAGGATGAAGATGATGTGCAAGTTGTACGTTTCTCCCCCCCCCTCCCATCTCCCAGAGTAATCATTGTACTCACTGCAACTGTTTCCCCTCCCCCCCCCCCCCCCCCCCCCTCCCATCTCCCGGAGTAATCATTGTACTCACTGCAACTGTTTCCCCCCCCCCCATCTCCCAGAGTAATCATTGTACTCACTGCAACTGTTGTCACCCCCCCCCCCCCTTCAACCCAAGCCCTCACCCTCACCCTCACTCTGATTTCATTCCGATGATTCCGAGCAGACAGTCTATTTTGTGCTGCTCCGTAAGGTTTTAAAATCTGTATTTGGGATTTGATTTGTTTAAAAACAAGCATGTTGAAAATGATTTTCTGCAACATGGCTTGGGCTCACCTAACAGTAACTCAGCATGTTTTGATAAAGATGATATTTGGGGATTTGAAGAAGAAAAAAAAAATGCAGTTTCTTGTACAGTGCATGTCAACAACGTTTTGTTTCTCCCTCACCTGAAATTGAACTCAAAAATTAGGTCATGGAAATCAGCTCTTGATCTTGGTCTGACAAATCAACAGATCGGCAACAGATTTTAAAGAAACATTCCACCTCCTAAACTTGTGTTCCACAATTTTGAAAGACAGGTCAAATGTTTTAAATCCCAGTGGTGGTTGACATGAAGTGCTTTTGGTTGCATGTTTGTTTTGTTTCAGTATTTAAACAAATTGGTATTGCAAAAGGTTTTTACTCGGATCTACAGCGGCACAGGCCCCTGCAGTGGCGCCATGCTGTGGATCTTTCTCGGCCTTGTCTGTGAAGCCATGACTAAATTACAAGAGGAACTCGGGAAGGGATGTGACCTCATGACCTTAGGGATATGACCTTGTGACCTTAGGACCTTAGGGATATTGCCACAAAAAGAAAAAAAAGTTTTGTTCCGTTTTTGTCTTGAGAAAGCATAAATGAATTAATTTAATATATTTTTGTTAATTTAATTATAAGCCAAGACCAATTATTTTTCATTTTTGCTATTTTTTGTAATTATAAATAGTGTATCAGAATAGCTTCAATGTCTGAACGACAATATATTGAGACATTATTCCTTTTCCATTTAAACAAAATTATTATATATTTTAGTGTTCATTTTATATCTTGTTGCTGTAACAAGCTATATATTTCCTTTCTGAACTCAATTGTATATACTAGGTGTCCAATTTCCTGGGATTTGAATCAAATGAATAGCATAAATAGACAAAATATACATGAAGAAATTTCTGGAACAGGGATAATGTCTCTAGCGGATGGCAAAGACGTGTAACAGACCCTTTTTGAATGCCTTCTCTCTTTTTTTCTGGTGCAATGTGTTCATGCCAAGGCTATGTCTTGGTGAAGTATGGTTGAGTACAGAGATTTATGTAAGTTATTTTTCAAATTAAAAGAATAAAAAATGGATATTACACTGACCCAGCGTCCCGATCCAGTGTCAGAGAGTAAGCACTGTTTCCCTGTTTGAATGGATGACTACGCCGACACACACCACATCCTCTCTTCTAACTCAAGATGGTCACACTTCGAGATTATAATCATTTTATAGTCATTTTATCCCAACGTATAAACATCACTAACTATGCCAATGAAAAACACCCACAACCCCCGGGTTCTCACTGTCTTGAGCTTGAGAGTAGCACACATTGCATTTTACAGGTGTGTTCAGAAAAGTGCAGTTTAGCCTCGATCCACCCCCTAACAGCAACAGTGAGCTGATCACCATACCATAATATTGCCAGGTCACGCTCTAGAATATGAAATAAACCACTTCACACTGGAGTGTTCCTCTCAAAACAACTGTGGCTTGAGGTATTGAAGGCACACAACCTTATGCCTCGATATTGTGAATAAAAAAACGATGTGGTATATAAACCCATTTAATGGTTGTCTTTGGGACATGACATGTAAACTGATCACCAAAGCATATTATTGCATTCGGCAGTCCCAAAGTCGCCCAACCCACAATCCTCTGTCACAAACCGAAAGAGAACAAGAAATGAACGTAAACAAAGAAGGAACACGTGCCCCACAATCCTTCCCTTCTAAAAAGGAGAAACAACAAACTGCTTCCTTATTACAGGGCAGATGACAGAGCCTTCACAACACCCTACCCTACAACAATGACTCTACTGCATTGCATTCCAGACACCCCAATGGCACCTTGAACCAATGTCAATGGAACTATTTTCACCCATTCGACACGTGCGCTTTATTCTCTTGGGTGTCATCTCTGAAACCTCTCTCGTGCATTGCACGTGAACGTACCTCAGCGGTGTGGGTTTACATTTGCGACATAACTCGTGCCCGTGATGAGTATGTGTGGTGGGGTTTTTTTTTTTCTGAGAAGTCGAAGAGCAGCACAACACTTCTGCTTACTGCATTTGGACACAGACTCAAGGGCACCAGGAGGTAAACATGTCCTCTGCTCCGTTTAGACCCTTGTTCTTCTGGCTAGAAATTCTAGGATTCTAGAATTCATTACCTCACTGATATAATATAATATAATATGTTTCTTTATGACTGATTATGTCGATTAATCTTCAAAACCAGGAAGTTGAGAGCAGAAATGTTACAGTATCTTTCTCATATCTTTCTCTCTCACTCTTAATTTCTCCCTTCATTCAGTTGTTACCTGTAAAATGTAGTATTTATTGTAAATTACGACAATATGTCCCTAAACTCATTTTCTTTCTCTTGGATGTGGAGGTGAAACAAAAAACGATTTGTTATCACCACTACAGACAATGAGAATGAAGCTCACTGGTGCTCAGCTGAAAGGGACCTTGCGTCAGGTCTGGTCTGTGTTCGTCCGTCTCTTCACTGCAGACTCCCCTGACAGCTGGAGGAACAAGGTGCTTCTCTCTGCCTTCTGTCTCGCTTTGAGCGTCCTGCTGTCCTGTCTGCTCTTCCTCGGCCTGTGCTACTCTCTGAAGTACGAGACCGCCGTTTCTGCCGGTGTGGCGGTCGCTTTCTGTGGCGGTTCTACCATAGCCTTGTCCCTGTCTCAGAACGTCCGGTGCTTTGCCGTGCTGGTTCTCATCTCCTGCGGGCTGAAGCAGATCAGGAACCTGCTTACCGCCGCCGGAACCAGCCTGGTGGTCCTGTGGAATGTCCGGAACACACTGGAGAACCTCAGGGGCCTGGCCAAGAGCCTGCTATGCAACCTGGAGGCCAAGAAAATTCTGGTGGACCTGGCTCCCCTCAGCAACTATGTCCAGATGCTGCGATGGGTGGGGGGGCAGCTCAAGCACTTCACCGACTTCGGCGCCGGGGAGTTGAGGTCGGAGTTCAAACTCAGTGCCTCGGCCGACTCGGTGGTGTTCAAGCAAAAGCTGTCCGAGGCCAAGCAGGTTCTGAACCAGACTGCTGTGTCTGCCCTGGCCGCTATGAACATGACCTCCTCCGTGGCCCAGAAGCTGCTGCCAGCGCTTGGCATCCTCTTGCTTGTGCTCCTCACTGCCCGCTATGTGAAGAAATACCGCACGGACAGGGGCTTTCAGAACATCTTCATCACCGATGCCCTTCTGCGCTACGATGAGCAGCAAAGGGCCGAGGGCAAGCCCTCCATTTTCCCACTGACTGAAAAAGAGAAGAAGCGTTACATCTCCATTCCATCCTCCCGTCCCTCGGCCAAGGAGGGGAAGGCCATGCTCAAATTTGGCTTCCCAGTTTTCACAAACCTGCTTATCTGGCTGTTCTTCATTGGCATCGACGCGCTGGTGTATTGGCTCATCGGAGTGCTTCGCACACGGCTAGAGGAACTAGAACCGTTTCAGATCCCAGTGATCATGCATCTAAAGGTAAGTGCAGAAGGGAAGATAATGAATGTAACCATGAACCGTTTCAGGTCCCTGTGATCATGCATCTAAAGGTAAGTGCAGTAGGGAAGATTATGATTGTAACCGTGACTCCTTTGCTGCTGGAAGTCAACTCATTGACCAGGTTGTAGAGCTAGCTGATAGTGAGGGCACCTCATTTGCCCTCTGGTGTCTGGTGGAGGACATGTCCAAGGTGTAAGCAGGTGTGTCTGAGCCACTCAGGCCATTGCAGTCACAAAGGATCCATAGGCAGAGACACCATGACAGGGTACACATGAAACCTGAGCATCATTCAGAATATGACGACTGCACCAGGAGGAGAAGCTATGTAATGTGACCAAAAAACAAAATGCCCACAATTATACAAATAATACCACACATGAAACCATTTACAAAGCGTCTTTGGGTACTTAGAAAAGCGCTATGTAAGTCTAAGGTATTATTATTATTATTATTATTATTAGTAGTAGTAGTAGTAGTAGTAATAATAATAATAAGAGGACTGCACCAGGTGGAGAAGCTATGTAATGTGACCAAAATACAAAGCTCCCGCCATTATACCACCACAGCACCCCCTCCATGTTTGGCATGTGCGGCTAAACTCCCCCTGTTGGGTGCACATTTCTTCTGCAGCCTGTACATGGTTCATGCCCCTTTGTGTTTGCTTTGGTTTGTCCATTTGACAAAGGTACTCTACTTGTCAGCAAGAAACAGACGGAAGTCCACAGTGTCCAGGCCAGAGCCTGAGGCATCTCAAGACATAGTGTAGAATATAGAGCTGGGTATCACAGTCAAGAATGATCATTACATTTACATTTAGTCATTTAGCAGACGCTTTTGTCCAAAGCGACGTACAAAGGAGAGAATAGTCAAGCTACGAGCAATAGAACCTGGTGTAACAAAAAATACTACTTTACATAAGAAATATAAGTCGAAGTGCCAGTTAGGACGGGAAGTGCTCTCTGAAGAGTTGGGTCTTCAAAAGCTTCTTAAAGGTAGAGATCATCATTCTTTCACAATGACTCTGCATTATTTCAGGAGGACAAGTCTGTCATAGGGATCCCAATCCATGTGGACAGAGAGAGGCGGGACTACTCCTACAACCTGACCCTCTTTGAGCAGAAGTGCCTGCCCGAGCCCCGTCTTATGTTGTACTCCACCGTGCCCCTGTTGGTCATCCTTACTCTACTGACGTGCCTCAGCCTGCTTTCCGCTAAACTCACCCAGCTCAGGCTGCTGGTGTCGGAGCGCTTCTTCTCCGAGCACGCCGCTGAGCGAGCCCGACACCTGCACCAGAAGATCCTGAGGAAGAGGAACAAGTGGAAGGTGGGAAACTTGAAAGGAGAGTTGGCGACGCTGGTCAAACAGGTTTGTAAAATCTATTTATATATATATATCTCTATTTTTCCAATTTTTTTTTCAGTTGGGCATTACAGAAGTCCTTCAGATTTGAATATTGTAATATTTGAATATTGGCCTGTTTACGAGTCAGGTGAGGTTCTGAAACAACATTTGAACACAGAGAAATATTTCTTTGTGAAATAGTAAAGCAAGCAATGGGATCTGTGGTGCTCCTACCACAAGTGATGAACTATGACATTGTATCAGTTAACCCCTTCCTCTTGTTGACTGCTAATGGTTGTGATATATTCCCTTATATGGTCTGCTCATTTCCTCTCTGCTCTTCCTCTTCACAGGCACAGTTTTGGTGTCCCATCTTATTTGGACGTCAGCAAGACAACTTTGAACCTTTAACCTGACCCGGTCTGATGAAAGCTAAATGGGATTGTGTGTGGTGAATGCATATGCTACATTAGACTACTGCAACAACATCAATACAGATAGATTACTTTTTATTTTTACCTTTTTATGTCTTTATTACAGAGCTTGTTGTTTGTTTTCTTTTTCAGTATGTAAAGCGTCTTTGAGCACATGAAAAGCGCTATATAAATGTGACGTACTATCATTATTATTATTAGATTAGCGCCATAAATATTCCTGGGTGAATGTTGCAACTTGTTGGTGGTTGGAAATGTATTGTGAAATCAAAGAAAAAGTGAAGTTGAAAGCAGAAGCTCTGTGTCAGACAGATATGATTTTTTCTTTTACTTACAAATGTGTACTTTTACAGTTATAATGTAGAAGTAACTGTTAGTCACAATGACTTCTGATGATGATCTCAAATGCTGAGTGCATGGAGTGCAATGGCCTTTCTATATGCCTTCAACCTGCACTGATTTCGTATTGACAAATCTCTCTCTCTCTCTCTCTCTCTCTCTCTCTCTCTCTCTGTGTTTGTGTGATTATGGACAAAATCCAGGCAGACCCTTATCTGCATGATTATGAAACATTTGGCTGGTTAAAGTTACACCCAACAGACTGCTGTTGCTGTTCTCTTTACTGCACAACAGGAGCAGAGTTAAATAAAGTGACTGCAGCCTACCAACAGCACTGTCTCTCACTAGGGATCTTACCACACATCAAGATGCATTTGGAATACATTATGGACCTACAAGCTTTTAATATATATTCTTACTGACTCATAATTACTATTTTCTACTATTTTTACTATTAATCTTTATTTATATTATAATAAATCCATTTGCATTGTATGTAAGTGTTTATGTGTATCATTCTCTGCATCAGCATAAAAAGTAAATCTCAGTGTCCTCACAGCTAGAGATTAAACTGTTGACAGTTTCCCCGTGAAGAATGGTCTTCATTTTCTTAGAAACTTACACTGCAACATTTATGATGACCACGCCGTTTGCAAAGCAGGAGTATGGATTTCCAAAATGCAAATAAGCGGAACACAAATTGAATTATTCCCACGTCATGCAGCATGGTCTCCCTAGGTCAGTCTAATATTGTGCCACACGAATGGCAAGCAATTTCATATGGCAGCTTACGTCTCACTGCTTCGTTGACACAAACTTCAGCAGAGTGCCCTATTCAGAATACTGCCATGCAGGCACATTAAGAGCTGGATGAGTAGCATTTCATAGACAAGATCATTCACTTGAGGCTTGTGGAGAAACACTTACATTTATTTCCTTTTTTTTCAAAATGTCGTGTGCTGTAAAATTGTGGTTTGATCACGTCCATCATAACTCTAACTGTAAAAGGTAGTTATAATTACCAGCGACGGAAATAATCAGATTAAAGGCTTATTTCGCATATGGGACAGAAATATGCAGAGTGGTAAATATCAATATCAACTTTGTACAGTGAATCAATCACCACCTTTGCAAAATCACTAAAACCAATTCATCTGACTTCATTAAATGATACTGTTATTTGTAACATTACTTTGCCCTAAGCAACATTTCGCTAAATATGAAATAAGTAAGGCATTGCACAAAAGGAACTGTATCATTGCTGAATGAATGAATGAATTAATGAATGAATGAATGAATTAATGAATTAATGAATTAATTCATTAATTAATAGTTTATTTTAAAAATAAACCGCAAGATTAATTGTCACAAGTACAGACCAGATTAAATGTAGGATAGAAGGCCAAATTGGTGTTAACAACAGAAAGCAATAGCAAGTCCTAAATTACGTAAATGGTTACCAAATGTTAAATATAATAGTTACCAATTAAACTAAATAAAGATAAATATAAAGAACTTAAAGAAAAGAAAATTAAAGGGAGAGTGAGATAAAGAGATGAGAAGGGCAGAGAGAGAGGAGAAGAGGGAGAGAGAAAGAGATGAGATGGGGAGAGAGGAGAAGAGAGGAGATAAAGAGATGAGAAGGGGAGAGAGAGAGGAAAAGAGAGGAGAGGAGATAAAGAGAGGAGAAGAGGGAGAGAGAAAGAGAGACAAAGAGATGAGAAGGGGAGAGAGAGAGAGGAGAAGAGAGGAGATAAAGAGATGAGAAGGGGAGAGAGAGGAGAAGAGGGAGAGAGAAAGAGCGATAAAGAGATGAGAAGGAGAGAGAGAGGGGAGAAGAGGGAGAGAGAAAGAGAGACAAAGATGAGAAGGGGAGAAAGAGAGGAGAAGAGAGGAGATAAAGAGATGAGAAGGGGAGAGAGAGAGGAGAAGAGAGGAGATAAAGAGAGGAGAAGGGGAGAGAGAGAGGAGATAAAGAGATGAGAAGGGGAGAGAGAGAGGATAAGAGAGGAGACAGGAGGTAAAAGCAGGGCAGAAGAAAGGAGAAGAGCCAAAAGGAAGAGACCTTAATGTCTGAAAATGGCTGCTGCTTATACACCCTAACTATACACCCTAACTTCCATCCAATGCAATAAATGGCTGCTTATACACGCTAACTTCCATCCTTATCCAATGCTGCTTATACACCCTAACTTCCATCCTTATCCAATGTCTGCTTATACACCCTAACTATACACGCTAACTTCCATCCTTATCCAATGCAATAAATGGCTGCTTATACACGCTAACTTCCATCCTTATCCAATGCTGCTTATACACCCTAACTTCCATCCTTATCCAATGCTGCTTATACACCCTAACTATACACGCTAACTTCCATCCTTATCCAATGCTGCTTATACACCCTAACTTCCATCCTTATCCAATGTCTGCTTATACACCCTAACTATACACGCTAACTTCCATCCTTATCCAATGCAATAAATGGCTGCTTATACACGCTAACTTCCATCCTTATCCAATGCTGCTTATACACCCTAACTTCCATCCTTATCCAATGTCTGCTTATACACCCTAACTATACACGCTAACTTCCATCCTTATCCAATGCAATAAATGGCTGCTTATACACCCTAACTTCCATCCTTATCCAATGCTGCTTATACACCCTAACTTCCATCCTTATCCAATGCAATACCCTTTGGCCCATCTGACTCCTTGATTGGTCATCTGGAACTGACTAGGACAGAGGTGTCAATCACACTGAACTGAACACTGATCCGGGAGCCGGGATCCCATTGGCGTGGTGGCAGAGGGGGCTGAGAGCCGGGATCCCATTGGCGTGGTGGCAGAGGGGGCATGAGAGGCCAGGATCCCATTGGCGTGGTGGCAGAGGGGGCTGAGAGCCGGGATTCCATTGGTGTGGTGGCAGAGGGGGTTGAGAGCCGGGATCCCATTGGCGTGGTGGCAGAGGGGGCTGAGAGAGCCGTGATCCCATTGGCAGAGGGGGCTGCGCTGGGCGTCCCCTGTGCCTGGTCCACGTCACTGGCCTCAGCGGAACACTGATCTGAGCTAAAGTGAGGCTCTGGTCAGAGACACAATCATGCGCAGATGCATGAGACTGTCATTAATTAGACTGTCATCACCAGGATCAGACTACTGCACATTTTGTGAGGTTCAGTTGAAGACTAAATGTGAATATGTTTACACATAGTTTTACGTATATAGTCACCGTCGTCCTATGGTCATTTAAGTGCCCAGGTGGTGGGGTATGAACACACTAATCCCTTACAGTGGGTGGTGTGGCCTATTACCCTAGATGTGTGATGCGTGGGGGGATTGTTGCCACTTTAGATTGCGTTGTTTAAATTGTTCTGTCCTAAAATTTCTGTTTTTAATACACATTCTTCTATCTCATTATGATCTTATTAATTATTTTAAATGAAATTAATTATTTATTGTAATTTTATATTATCCTATTTTCTGTCAGACTTTAGCACTTCTATTTCTTTTTTATTATTGTTGTGATTGTTTAAACCATGTAAAGCACCTTGATACTTTTTTGTATTTTTTAAGTGTGCTATACAAATAAAATCCATTATTATTATTATTACTGTATTATTGTACTGTATTATTAGTATACAATGCAGTCCCCGCTTGTGGGAACATCAAAGGGAGGTCCTCTGGCCGAAGAACCAGAAATCTACATGTCCCTTGTTAAGATTCACACTGTCTCCTGCCTTACAGTGTCAAGAGAAAAGGAGTTCAATCGTATGTCATGTGACCAAAAAACAAAACTCCTGCCATTATGTTACCACAGCACCCCCTCCATCTTTGGCATGAGCGGATAAACCTCCCCTGTTGGGTTTCTGACTATCAGGGTGCACATGTCTTCTGTACATGGTGTACATTCTGTACCTTAGTGTTTGCTTTGGGTTGTCCATTTGATAATGGGATTCTGCCTGTCAGCAATAAACAGACGAAAGTCCACAGTGTCCAGGCCAGAGCCTGACTCAGAATCTGCATGTATAGATATGCTGATACTGAGTGCCCCCATCCCCATGAAAGGAGGAGACTGAGAGGAAGTGAGGTGGCAGTATGGGATTGTTTTAATCCAATATTAAGTTTGATTGTTGATGTGCTTTAGATAAGGAACCAGCAGGAGATAAGGATGATTTGATCCAATATTAAGTTTGATTGTTGATGTGCGTGTGTGTGTGTGTGTGCGCTCCAGCAGGAGATAAGGAATAAGACGCGTTAACCTGGGGACACTTTAATGCGCCCGCAACCAGCAGCGACCTTATTGGACAGGGGACACCCTGAATGCGCCCGCAACCAGCAGCGACCATATTGTACAGGGGAAACATTTTAATGCACCTGCATCCAGCAGCGATCCCATTGTACAGGGGAAACACTTTAATGCATCTGCATCCAGCAGCGACCTTATTGGACAGGGGAAACACTTTAATGCACCTGCATCCAGCAGCGACCATATTGGACAGGGGAAACACTTTAATCCGCACGCATCCAGCAGCCACCATATTGGACAGGGGAAACACTTTAATGCGCCCGCATCCAGCAGCGATCCCATTGTACAGAGAAACACTGTTGCTTGCCTGCTGGAAACGTTAGACATGACAAAGCAAAAACCGTAATAAGTCCCGTCTTTCTGGATAAAAATAAATAAATAAATAAATTCTGCTTAACCTAACATAAAAACCTAACATAAAAAGAAATGTCCACAGCATACATGATCAATAATTACTTTCATTTTTACACAGCACTTTAATGGATATATACTGTACATTTTGCTTATGAAGGTAGGTCGTATTACTGTTTTATACAATCTATTCAGTCAGCTTTGAAGAATACATGTGTGGCTCTTTTGGTCTGTGCAGCGATCTGTTCTTTTCTTCGCGGTTGCCATCTCAATCCTTTTGACCTGAAATGCACAGCAAGAAAACATATCCAGTTCTATACATGTACCAACATGCATACATTGCCTTTCAATGGGTTACATTTGTGACGACTCATAATGAAACAAATAAAATAAAGAGATTTCAAAATCTATCCCCCCCCCCACACACACACACCCCCACCCACATTTAAGCCATATTCTTCCAGAGCTATCCTCTGCCACGCAATCTAACATACATCTTACCCTGCTAAACCTCACCACTCTCACACCCTGTCATATAATGTGTACATGTATATGTGACCTTATGAGTGACGTCACCGGAAATGAGATCACCAGAGATACGTGAGTCTTACGTTAATGCTGAAAGTGATATGTTTGATTACCTGCCTGTGTTACCTCTACGTTTGTTCAATAGAGAACTTTGCACTTAAAGTAACACTATGCAACAATTTGACACTTTTTGAGATATGGTTTTATAGGCAGGTAGTTTTGGTACCATCCTCAAATACATTTTGATAGCATATGGTCATGTGAAGGACAGATAAACACCTGTGTCTTCCCCACTAGCCATCCAAGATATGCCCTATGTAGTTCTGTGTAACGGGCTGGTACACCCTGCAATAATGGAAGAAAGCTTTCACACGCATGACATTGCCAGCTAAATTGCCAAAATACTAAAGTTAGTGTGTTGGCAAGCTTCTATCAGTGTCAGCTGGGCTATTGACGGTGTTTGCAAGGTTTTTACATGCCTTTTATGTAGTTAGCGTACTAGTTTTGGAACAGAACTCCGTATTGCTGCTTTAAATACAGTTATTGAGGGGACATCAGTTCTTTACACACCCAGTCTACTCCTTCCAACAACATACATCATTATCACACCTCTCAGTTTCTGTGCTGTCTGTACACATGTATGGGTTTAGGAACAGTCAGACTGATAATAACCTTCAGCGAAACAAGGCATAGCATATGACAGCATTCCAAACTGAAGGTGACAGCTCTGCTAAATACTAGCATGCCAGGGCGAGAGCCAAGATGTCACCACTGATATCAGACAGCGCAAGTCATGACTTCCGGAGTCCGTTCTGACAGCTTGGACATCAGCCCAGACCTTGCTGATGAGAAGTTACTCTTTGGTGTTAGGGAGCATGCCAGACACTTCATCTCGTACTTCACCTGTGCGTTTCCTCCTCAGGGATTGCCATTGTGTGCCAAAGATATGACTTCTCCATCGTAGGGCTTCCTGCTCACGGCACAAGGTGTTCCCACCTGAGGAGAATAATATCGATTAAAGACTTTCCAAATATTTGAATTGGAAAGTGCCAGTGTTGTACCTGACCACTGTCACAGAGGACAGATTTGTCTGTTTTTTTTTCCGTTGTTGTAAATATTCCTTTTTTTCAAATATGTTTTGTAAGTCACTTTTGACAAAAGGGGTCTAGCAAATACTATATCTGTAACATGACAGGTCTTTACATGAAGGACATGCCATTGGATTTAGTTTAGTTTCAGGAAACAGAGAATCTACTGACCTCCTCTCTCTGTGTCACCCTCTTGTACACAAACTCGGCGAAGGGTTTTCGGGGGATGAAGCGGCCCTCTCCTGGACTGGCCAGCACCTTCCCGTTCTCATACACCACCCTCCCCCTGGAGATGGTCACCACGGTGACACCATGACACACCATGCCCTCAAAGATGTTGTAGTCCACGGCCTGGTGGTGAGTCTTGGCCGAAATAGTCCTGGAAGGCAAAAGGCTGGGCTTGAGCAACCACAGACAAACAGCAACAAAACATAAGATTTGTTTGACAAAACAAGGATGCAACAGAGTCCCTCTAAGGGGTAAGGCCAGGCCCCGGCTAAAATATTGTTCGCTTCAGGCCCTCACGGTGAGAACAGGCCCTCACAAACTCAGAGGAAAGTGTTTTTATTTTTTTCGTTGCGATGAAGGTGTTGAGCAAGCCTTTTTAAGACGTGCTGTATCAGCACCGATATGTGAAGAAAACAAAACAACAAATAAACAAACTGCCGCACCAACACACAACAAATAAACCAACTGCTGCACCAACACTGCCTCTCAGCAGAAGACGCCTGCCTCCGGGAAAGCATAACACATAAAAATGATAGTTTCATACCAAAATGACAGGAATCAATTTTACATTTTCATTAAGAAATGCAGAGATGGAAAAATACGGTAAATGTCAGCAAATGCCCAATCTACAGCTCTGAGATAAGCTCCTCAGCCAAAGAATGCGCCATAATATATAACAGCATGCTGTTATATGTAGCACAATCATGAAGTGATATGTTTTTATCAAAGGGCCATTGGGCTTTAGTTAAAGAGAAGATAAGTATAGCATAGGTAATGGTCATATGCACAGTAGCATTCTCAAGTAATCTTGAACGGTCTTATATAAGACTTCAATCCACATTATTACGAGCCTTCCGGTCTTGTGGAGAGGGAAAAAGCTAATTTTCCTCTAAAGCTCTCTAGGCTCCAAAAATCAAAGCCGAAATCTTCTTCCATTACATAATTCTGCAATGCAAGAAGGGCCTTGGGTTCCACACGCAGTCATTACGAAACGGGTGGCCAATTAAGTGTGCCTAGCCGTGCCTGGACTCATTACCAGCCTCATCAAACGCAAAGCACGGTAACCACGGTAACCGCACTACAGGCCAAATGACCACCCAAGGGGTCAATAACGGCATCCTGGTGTCTGGCCGTTCCCCTGACTCACCCCAAGAGAGCATGCTGAGACTCTACCCTTCAAATCAGAAAGAAAAAAAAGCACACGGGGGGTGGAGGAGAGGGATTGTTCAACGGACTGTGCCTTCCTCTCCAGTCTCTCCCATTGGCGTGGTGGCAGAGGGGGCTGAGCTGGCCGTCCCCTGTGCCTGGCCCACGTCACTGGCCTCAGCGGAGGGTGCCGCACCGCGCTGGAGGGATTCAGCCCAGACTCAGCAGCAGCAGAGGAAGCAGTGAGGCTCAGGGTTTACATAAGAGCCATGCAGTCCTAATACCCCTCTCTGTCTCACTCACTCCCTCTGTCTCACTCACTCCCTTTCTGTCTCACTCACTCCCTCTCTGTCTCACTCACTCCCTCTCTGTCTCACTCACTCCCTTTCTGTCTCACTCACTCCCTCTCTGTCTCACTCACTCCCTCTCTGTCTCACTCACTCCCTCTGTCTCACTCACTCCCTCTCTGTCTCACTCACTCCCTTTCTGTCTCACTCACTCCCTCTCTGTCTCACTCACTCCCTCTCTGTCTCACTCACTCCCTCTGTCTCACTCACTCCCTCTCTGTCTCACTCACTCCCTTTCTGTCTCACTCACTCCCTTTCTGTCTCACTCACTCCCTCTCTGTCTCACTCACTCCCTCTCTGTCTCACTCCCTCCTTCTCTGTCTCACTCCCTCCCTGTCTCACCCACTCCCTCTCTGTCTCCCTCACTCACTCTCTGTCTCACTCACTCCCTCTCTGTCTCACTCACTCCCTCTCTGTCTCACCCACCCACTCCCTCTCTGTCTCACTCCCTCCTTCTCTGTCTCACTCCCTCCCTCTCTGTCTCACTCACTCACTCCCTCTCTGTCTCACTCACTCCCTCTCTGTCTCACCCACTCCCTCTCGGTCTCACTCACTCCCTCTCTGTCTCACTCACTCCCTCTCTGTCTCACCCACTCCCTCTCTGTCTCACTCCCTCCCTCTATGTCTCACTCCCTCCCTCTCTGTCTCACTCACTCCCTCTCTGTCTCACTCACTCCCTCTCTGTCTCACTCACTCCCTCCCTCTCTGTCTCACTCCCTCCCTCCCTCTCTGTCTCACTCCCTCCCTCTCTGTCTCACTCACTCCCTCTCTGTCTCACCCACTCCCTCTCTGTCTCACTCACTCCCTCTCTGTCTCACTCACTCCCTCTCTGTCTCAACCACTCCCTCTCTGTCTCACTCACTCTGTCTCACTCACTCCCTCTCTGTCTCACTCACTCTGTCTCACTCACTCACTCCCTCTCTGTCTCACTCACTCCCTCTCTGTCTCAACCACTCCCTCTCTGTCTCACTCACTCTGTCTCACTCACTCCCTCTCTGTCTCACTCACTCTGTCTCACCCCCTCCCTCTCTGTCTCACTCCCTCTCTGTCTCACCCACTCTCTCTCTGTCTCACTCACTCCCTCTCTGTCTCACTCACTCTGTCTCACTCACTCACTCCCTCTCTGTCTCACCCACTCTCTCTCTGTCTCACTCACTCCCTCTCTGTCTCACTCACTCTGTCTCACTCACTCACTCTCTGTCTCACTCACTCTGTCTCACCCCCTCCCTCTCTGTCTCACTCCCTCTCTGTCTCACTCCCTCCCTGTCTCACCCACTCCCTCTCTGTCTCAGTCTGTCTCACTCACTCCCTCTCTGTCTCACTCACTCCCTCTCTGTCTCACTCACTCCCACTCTCTCTCTGTCTCACTCACTCCCTCAGTCTTTATTGGCTACTGTAACACCATGAGCATTTGTGGGCATATTTGTGTGTCTGTGTGAGTGTGAGAGTGAGTGTGACTGTGTGTGTGTGTGTGTGTGTGTGTGTGTGTGTGTGTGTGTGTGTGTGTGTGTGTGTGTGTGTGTGTGTGTGTGTGTGTGTGTGTGTGTGCGTGTGAACACACACACACACACACACACACACACAAACTCACACACTCACACACACTCACACAATATCTGTGTAAGTGATCAAGCCCACATGCGTGAGAAAATGAAAAAGCATGTATTCCAACTACTTACTATAGTGTGCAAGATTCTAAAGAATGTTTCAAACCCAGCACATTTCAAGAGACAATGAGTGATTGTTCATATCAGTCCACTGATGCACGACAACACCACATGACTCAGACAATGTGATGGGAACACGATGCCCTATAAAATCAGCCACAAGAGCTCATTTCAATTTGAAAATGGAGTGCTGCATTATCACGTCACTCCTGACTCACAGGCCAAGATCACTGGCCTTAGAAGCACATACACTGGTCTGAGAGGGCATTGCTCTTAGAAGCACATACACTGGTCTGATAGGGCATTGCTCTTAGAAGCACATACACTGGTCTGAGAGAGCATTGCTCTTAGAAGCACATATACTGGCCTTAGAAGCACTTACACTGGTCTGAGAGGGCATTGCTCTTAGAAGCACATACACTGGTCTGATAGGGCATTGCTCTTAGAAGCACATACTGTACACTGGTCTGAGAGGGCATTGCTCTTAGAAGCACATACACTGGTCTGAGAGAGCATTGCTCTTAGAAGCACATACACTAGTCTGAGGGGGCATTGCTCTTAGAAGCACATACACTGGTCTGAGAGAGCATTGCTCTTAGAAGCACATACACTAGTCTGAGGGGGCATTGCTCTTAGAAGCACATACACTGGTCTGAGAGAGCACTGCTCTTAGAAGCACATACACTAGTCTGAGGGGGCATTGCTCTTAGAAGCACATACACTGGTCTGAGGGGGCATTGCTCTTAGAAGCACATACACTGGTCTGAGGGGGCATTGCTCTTAGAAGCACATACACTGGTCTGAGGGGGCATTGCTCTTAGAAGCACATACACTGGTCTGAGAGAGCATTGCTCTTAGAAGCACATATACTGGTCTGAGGGGGCATTGCTCTTGTCTTGTGAGTTTAGATTTTCCCCCTCTATGCAAATGTGTGTTGCAATCAAGACTGTGCTTTATCTGCTAGAGTTGAATTGTGTTAATTATTACAGTCATTTTAACCGATAACCATTACATTAATTTACAGAATTATGATTAAATTGGCCTTTTAATTTAACTTTAAGACACAGATAATTATGCTATAGATATGGAAAATCTTTCATGAGACAAATCTTTTCACATACACTTTTGGAGTGCTACACTGAGGAAACTACGTTCTTTGAGGAATGTGATCTGTGGCCTTCGGGTCCCATATGACCAGGTCTGCGTCTGAGCCGGGGGCTGTTACCTGGTGGCCTTTGGGTCCCATATGACCAGGTCTGCGTCTGAGCCCGGGGCGATCCGCCCTTTTTGGGGGTAAAGGTTGAAGATTTTTGCAGCGTTGCAACTGGTTACAGCCACGAATCGATTTTCATCCATTTTCCCGCTATGCTAAGGAAAGTAAACAGAAAGAAGATCATTTTTCAGTTCAGTCCGTCTGCCCCCACTGAACTAGTGGTCTAAAGGTCAGAGTGTGAGGCACGGCCTAGATACACAAATCATGCATTTCAAGAATAGTGGAAACAACTGCAGTCTAAGACCAACATTTTGATCAGTTCTAGAGAGGTTAAAAATACAAAGTAGGCTAGTTCATTCAGGGCTGTCTGAGAGTGTCTGAGAGTTAGAAATCTGCCAATACGGACAACAAGATGAATTTCGTTTTGGCATGAAATAGTCAGCCTTCTATACAGTTCAAGGAACAACATTCTGTTGGTGAATCCTTCACACTGCATAGTTATTGCTATTAACAGGTTTAGATCTTTTCATTTTTGTCCGATTTTTGCCTGTAACCAGTGCGTCAATCTGACAGACTTGCGTTAGACAGCCAAAATAATCACATGAGCGTGATCAAAGACTGACCACTCCTTTCTCCCAGATGACGGACATCCTGTCCTCCACGCCGTTCACTCCGTTGGGGATTTGGGTGAAGTTGTCCTTCCCAAGGGCCTTCTGGCAGATGGAGAACGTGCAGTTGTCTGTGCCGGTGACACTCAAATCATCACTGGCGGAGGAAAAAAGGTAAAAGGTTAACGGATGAATTAATAAATCTGTGTTCATATTGCTGAAATATTCATTTATCCAAGGTGCTTAGCGAATGAATGCTTGATAATAATTAAGACCTTTGTCAGGTTTTTAATGGCACACACGACCACACACGTGCATATATGGAGGCGACACAGGACACACACACACGCAGGTAGGCCTGAGGTCGCGGTGAATTTATTTTCTGCTTTTTCCCATCCTGGACGGTCCTTCCTCAAGGACCCCCCAGGAGCAGTGGGCAGCTTTGCAGCGCCCGGGGACCAAGTGAAGTGAACTGTCCATCTTTGGTCAGGGATGGACATGAGTTCTGTTATTTTGCATGTTTTTACTGTTGGGGTTCTTAGTGGAGGAAACCCCTTGTGAACACGGGGAGAACATGCAAACTCCACATAGAAAGGCCCGGGAGATAGCCCACCTGAGCACTGTGCACTCTGGGGAGGACCTGCCCCCCAGAGCCAACAGCGCCCCATGCGGGAATCGAACCCATGACCTTCTTGCTGTGAGGCAGCAGTGCAAGCAGTGCAAGCAACTGAGCCACCGTGTTGATAGCTCGGTGGTTATTACTACAGATAGATGCTTTTATTCCGA
>NC_045162.1:3983366-4005866 GCF_900700415.2 Clupea harengus | reverse complement strand
ACTCAATACTGGCCCGATTTCAATCGTTTTTGTCCCTAGTAAAACTTTAGATCTAGAAAGATGGAAAAAATAGGGACCAGGTTAAAAAATCCTGAAGTTTTCCTTTAATGATTGACGTATATACTTAAATGTGGACTGAACCGTGGCTTTGTATCTTAACATCTCTCAATTTTATGTGACCACTGAGGGTCATAAACAAACGCCTAAAAGTTATTGATTAACCGCCCACCGGTTTGACAACGCTAACCTAGATAGTAGAGACGGGCAGAAACAAGATGCCCCGCCGGCTCACGGGTGCAGCTGTGGTGCCGCTGGACACCAAGAACACAGTCAGATCAGAAACACTCTTACCTCAGCGATCAAATCTCTACGGTCAGATCATAAAACACTCTTACCTCAGCGATCAAATCTCCACGGTCAGATCAGAAACACTCTTACCTCAGCGATCAAATCTCTACGGTCAGATCATAAAACACTCTTACCTCAGCGATCAAATCTCCACGGTCAGATTAGAAACACTCTTACCTCAGCGATCAAATCTCTACGGTCAGATCATAAAACACTCTTACCTCAGCGATCAAATCTCCACGGTCAGATCAGAAACACTCTTACCTCAGCGATCAAATCTCCATTCTCTGCGTGAACCTGGGCTATGGCACCGATCTCCTTGCACTGGGAGAACGCGGAGTACAGCTCGTCGTCCTGCAGCATGAACACTCCCTTATAGGCCATGAACATTTTGAAGGAGTTGACACCTTTCTCACGAACAAGTGTTTCCATTTCTCTCTTGACCTGCAATGTGTTCATGCATACATGTGCAAATATGAATATATGTGAACACAGTACAATCACAGTGTATATATCACAGTATTGCAGACTTGGGTAATATAGCATCTAGCAAGTGATGCAACACTGGTGTCTCAATCCAGTGACTACAGGCAGTGTAAACATGACCAGATGTTGATCAAATGCACATCTGTATCTAGTGTGTGTGTGTGTGTGAGCGTACCGACTCGTCCCACCAGGTGACGGCCACATGGAGGGAGTAGTCGCAGCACACTTTGGGGTCGGCCGTGCTTCTCCACTTCTCGTAGGCCTCCAGGAGAGATGCTCCCTTCTGGGGGATCACAAAGTCCAGGATCATGGTGGTCCCCCCGGCAACAGCAGCCTAACAGAACAGGGAGGAAAGGGGGAGAGAGAGAGAGAGAAAGACAAAAGGAGGGAGAGATAGGGAGAAAGAGAGAGAGACAAAGGTAGGGAGAGAAAGAGGGAAAGAGAGAGGAGGGAGGAAAGAGAGTTACAAAGGGAAGGAGAGAGGAAAGAGAGGGGGATAGAGGGAGAAGGAGAGAGGAGGGAGAGAAAGACAGAGAGAGGTAAAAATCGATTGGTTTAATCAGAATAGTATTCATACATAAACAGTTCATTTTATAATATCAGAGCAGTTTGTGTTTTTCTGGTAACTGTATGGTTCTGTTGCAGTGACTTTTTACATTTTTACAGTGATTTTGAAGTAACACGTTATAATAAAGAACATTAGTAATGCGCTGATAATCATTTAGTTCATAATTAACTAATTATCAACAAAAATAGTAGGTAAGGGGTGGTGAGGCGATCACATGCTTGAGCCTCACCAGCGACTCCTATTGGTTGGTGTGATTGCACACCAGCGACTCCTATTGGTTCGTGTGATTGCACACCAGCGACTCCTATTGGTTGGTGTGATTGCACACCAGCGACTCCTATTGGTTGGTGTGATTGCACGAAATCAAGGTGGGGTCTGGGCAATACTGTGAACCTTTAGCGAGGCAAAATAAGAGACAAAAATATAACCAATAAATAGATAGTTAGCTTACTATTAGGCTACATTTCTTTATCAAACGTGACAACATAAAATCACCACAACAATCCGGCCAGTTAGGCCATCCTACTAGCCATAACATACGTATCATAAGATAAGTTCCAGATGGTTTTTTTTTAATTATTATTGCTTCTCCTCTACAAGCTCCAGGTCAGTTCCTTATTAAAGGCTAACCACATCTTTTAGACTGATTACTGGCCCCAACTTTCCACTGGATTTGGCCGATGTTATGTTGCTTTCTTAGCCATCGGGCTCAGTTACACCCGGTGCAGTTTGAAGCACAGACTGGTTCACTGCTTCCACACCTGAGTAATGTGAGCTGTTAGCAGGATAATATGTAATGGGTCATGTATTAATGTAAACATGAGAGTGAATTATGGCACGACTTCAACTTTCAATGTAAGCTATCTGTTAGTTTTGTTAACCCTCTTAACAACCAAAACGATGCAGAATAGGCTATAGGCTTACGTACAACTGTGGCCATGGAACAATTGGACTGAAAGGTAAAAGTCTATAGAAATATTTGTATGCAACAGTATCACACCTTGGGTGTGCCTTTTTTGTGTAAGGGGAATAATAAGACATTCAAGTGTGGTAAGATTTTACAGTTGCCTTTGCCTCTGTGCTCTTTTAAGGTTAAGGATTCAGTAAGGCCTATTTTAGCAGGTATTGTTAAGTTAATGGTCGTGTTGTATTAAATCATTATTTAACCTGTCGAGTGCCAGCATCACCAACAGCTGTGCTGAACGCCAGAAAATGTTCCCTGGTAAAGCGAAGAACAAAGACAAGGCCATTGGAGTGGACAGGAACACAGTCTATGCTGGTGCTGAGGAGCGGGTCTGTCACTGAGGAGCGGGTCTACCACTGAGGAGCGGGCCTGCCACTGCGGAGCGGGTCTACGACTGCGGAGCGGGCCTGCCACTGTAGAGAGAGCCTACCACTTCAAGTCTGGGGAGCTTCTGCAGGGCTACCCCAGAGGGCACAAGCTAAAGACCTTTTGTCACAAAGTCTTTCCTTTCCAATTAGAATCATAATATAATAATAATAATAATAATATTTGGTCAGCCATTTTCTCCTTGTGGTCTTCTAGCTTCTTTATGGCACCACCTCACACACACCTAGACCCTTCTGCTAGCATTAAGAAGAAGCTAGCGCAGTATTCTTTGTAAGGACGTCATGGCAGAGGTGACGAAGAAACTGAGTAAAACGTTTTCAGAGGAGAAGCCAAGAAGTTTGATCAGTGTTTGTCAACCTCACACCAAATAAGCTTCGGAAGTTTGCAACCTTGAAAACCTAACTCGGCTAGCTTATAATAAATGACACTGTCCAATGTATACTTTGCACAATATGTGCCTTTATCATGTCGCCAACAACACTATTAGATTACACATACTGTTCTTTGTTGTGTATGCATATTGCCACTTCAGCTCCCATGATCCTTCAGGTCATGGGGGAACTATAAAGGGGATGCGCTCCCCTCTTTCGCCCTCTTGTACATGGACTCTGCCTGCACTCCACTCTGCGCTCCTGATGAGCCAGGGCTACCTGTTCGTCCTAGTAATAAATATAAGTTACGTTATCAGCCTCTCCAACGCTTCTTTCTTATTTAATGCGTGCCCCCACCCGGACACAACATTCTTCACATTCAAACACTTAGAAAACAATGTATAGGCTGATAACATGAGCAGTGTTTCAGTCATTCTTTTGTAATTATTCTTTGATGTCAATAAATAAAACGAATAAAAACAATTAATAATGAATATAAAATATATATAAATAAATATGTTATAATAATAAGAAAATATATAAAAAGAATAGAAGTCATATTTGTGTAAAATCTTGTCATATTATTCTTCCTTGTTGGTCCCCATGTTTGGCTTCTAGCATTGTTTTAGGAAGCCACAAGATTGCACAATCATGCACAAACAGTCTTTTCCTGTTAAGCAACTCCACATACGCATAATCTCTCCCCATATTCTATGTTTTATAAGGTTAATATTAACCTTCCTTCTTGGCCCGCTCTACATTCTTTTCTCTGTAAAGGCGTGGAAGCACATTTGAACAACACTGTATGGACTCCTTAAGACCCCTTGAGATGCAGCTGCCTCAGACATGCCTTGGCCAGGTGCAAACATAAAGTCTGGCCTTGACACTAAACAACAACTTGCAGTTATTTCATATGCAATCAAGCAGATTAACTGAGATCAGCAATAAGTATAGAATGCTACGAGATTGCCATCTTGTGACTGCAATATGGCATCCTTTATTGGTGGCATGACCCCATCTTTAAAGCAACCAGCCTGGGAAATATGAGACATGAATACACTTGTGAACTAACATGTTGCTGCAGTGAGGTTTATTTGCACTGTTTGTGCAATCTTTCATGGTTGGACGACAGGAGTAGAACTGTGAACCACAGACAAAGATTTTTTAACCTTTGGATGGTTGTGTTTCATGTGAAGACTTAGGGTTAGTATGCAGACCCGTCTCAGGTGTAAGCAGCAATAACCCCTGCACTGCTTAAAAAAAACTGTTCTCAAAGAACTCCTTGTGACACTGACAGAAGTAATATCATGATAAAATACTGAAGCATTTAACAGGGTTGTTTTTGCTGCCAATAACGCACTTATTTATTAAAACAAGCAACATATGTTTGCCACATGTGATTTAGGCCAACTAGAAGAAATGCACAGTAAGGGATTTCAAATATCCAGAACATGCATGCAACTGAGTGCTGTCTGTTTACATTTTCTAGGCTTCTTATACAAAGTCAGCAAAGTTGGTTGATGGAATAACTGAGACCACATAGATCCATCACAGTCCATGTTTAATTACAAATGAACATATTTTCGAAAGTGAAAGGAAAGCTATGTTTGCGTGTTTCCACTACGATCTGAAACTATAATAGGCAACATCATAAAGTCAGGCTGCACTTCGCCTTTACCTTTGTTCCAATGTGAAAGTCATCCACGGCTTTAGTGCCCATAAATGCCAACTCCATGTGAGTGTGCGTGTCTATGCCTCCTGGCAACACCAATTTGTCCCGGGCATCAATGACCCGCACTCCACCGGGTAAATGCAGATTTAATCCGACCGCCACAATCTTTCCGTCTTCAATGTACACATCACCTAGTTGAGTGGCATCTTCGTTCACAATTTTTCCACCTTTGATAAGAATCCTATTTGGACTAGCCATGCTTTCTTGTTTATTTGACCCTAAATCGAAAGTAACCAATAAAGTTGGGTTAAAAACCAAAGAAGATGTAGATATTAACTTGTTGGATCATATGTGGGTTCTAAAATGGAGGACACGACTTCACTTCGGCTGCCTTTATCAACTCTGCACTTGGAACACTCAAGTTGGTACAAGACCTTCCCCATAGGCAAAGTTCCCATGTAATGTTGCCACGACACACCTGCCAGTGTAGTTAAAAGCCTCATAGTGATTAACGATTACTGGCGAAAACCCTTCACTGGGTTTATATATTGACTTTTTTTTCAGAGAAAAATTAAGGGATTCAGAATGAATGATTACTAAAAAAAAACCTTTTTGTATATTCTCCTCTCACATCTTTAAACAAATACAACTGTAAAACCGCAAATCTGCTGTCTCTAAATGGCCCATAGATGGCTCTGCAGACTGTACTATCTACATGAAGCATGAAATTAAATTCAATGATAATAACTGAAGTAGCCTGCAGTGCCGTGAAAAAAGTATTTTTCCCCCTCCAAATTTCTTCAATTTTTTGGCAAATTTGAACAGTTCATTGTTTCAGCACTTAAAACTAAATGCAACACAATACAATGGCAACTTATCTCGTCATAAAATAGCCTACCTTCTACATCTAGCCTGCATTTTTTTGGGAGTTTCAAACAGACGTCCGGTCTTCCCGTACTCATCGAGACTGTCCATTACATGGACCTCGTGAACAGTAAGCCTAGACAACCTGTCCTATTTACAGCCAACCATAGGAAGAATTTTAAAAGTAATTGACCTGTTTAAGACATTTTTTTTTGTTTGAGAAACTGATCATGTTTACAAGGCAGTCGGCAATTATGAGTAACATTTTTCGAGCGAGCATAACTACTGTGGTGGTCAAACATCTGATTGCTAGCTATAGCTTCAAGGGCAGAGTTCAATAAAAGTGTAGCACAGCTCCAGTAAATATGTTATGTTAGATATATTAGTATTTTTATTTCTAAGAAATAATAAAGCATTACATCACTAACATGATCAAAGATTCTACGAAATATAACCCAGTTTACTTAATTTCGTACCATCTTAAAATGTATGTCTCATCTCACAAGATCCATGGAATCACCAAAGAAAATAAAGAGCTACACGAACAGTCTTGAACACTGATGTCACACCACAACATTTAGATTTAGTTATTTGGTAGATGCTTTTAGGAACTTAAAACACTTATTTTTACAGTGCAGTATACTGCACAGAATGAGAGGACGTGTCTCATGATGACGCACTACCAAAATCCACTTAAGGCAGCTCAGATGGAAACATGAGCTATTAGCCTAAAAAAAACCTATTGAAAAAGAAACATTACTTTTCTTGCACTGTAGTCTGGCTACACTGTGTCTCTAAAATACTCTATATGTCAGGCTTCCAAATCCATAAGGAACCACATTTTTAAAAAAAAACATAGACTATTAACTTATTAAACATTTTTGGTGTGTAAATATGTCTTCAAAGCACTTGATGTGTAGCTAACACCCTGATGTCACTTCATATGATGAAGATACATTTGCACTTAACTTGGAGGTCACAAACACCCTTAGGTTCTCTCTGTGACAGTGGGAGATGTTGTAGCAAGCAACCAGGTGTTGCTGGAATGCAGTGAATGCAAACACTTGAGGTCTTTTGGTGTGAGAAGATCAGAGAGAGGTCATATGATGCAAAGCTATTTGGCCCTTAATCAGTAATCAGTCTAACAATTTCTGTTATCAAGAATAGTAACAATGTGTGTAAATGTTGATATTTCTTAGATGTTTTATACTTCTAAAACAGCCTGGGGTCAAATTGACCCCAAAGAACACATGCGTACAGCATGTGTACAGGACATTGAAAACATATCATCATGTTCATTTTATGTTTACCCAGTTGTCCTCATTAAATTAGGAAAAGTCATTAAATATTAAGCACACAAAAAAAATGTCAATCAGTTATTTAGAGATGTTAAACATTGAATGGGGTCAAATTGACCCCAAAGATAATAGGAGGGTTAAATGGTTCCATTTGCGTGACATGATAGCTAGTTATCTAGCTGATGTTACAATCTCCTCAAAATTATAACAGGAAAAGGTAGAAACCCTCTGGGAGCCTGTGCAGCTTCATATTAACATGAGTTTATATTCACTTCAAATTAAAATAAGTTCTTATCACACACACTAGCAACTACCAACTGTTAAGATGGTTCCCTAAACTAGAGATAGCAAGTTTAGTTTATAGCTCGGTTAACTGGTGTGAGACCTCGTATGTTTTACACACCTCTCACGGAGGTTTGAGCGCAGTAGCATCCTGTTAAATAGTCTACAGTTAGGTGGGAATACACACAACTGTTTATTTATCGGGTTGGAAGACTGAGTATGAATGAAAATGTGTTCTATCCAATGTTGTTTTTAACGGGATTCATATGTGAAAGAGTGAGAGAGACCCATTCTACCAGACAGAGTAATTGTGCGCGTTCCAGGCATTCCAACTTCCAGGCGAAAAAGAAATGCATTCCCATGTATAGACCGCATGTATAGTTATTGTTGTTGATGACTTATTGAGTGAAATGTATAAATTAAACTTGTATGTACACGTAAAAAACATGTTATATAGTCTGTTTGAAGAACTCCACCAACAAAAGACAGCTGTGTGTGGTAGGCCTAATGTGTGTGTGAATAGGAAAGGTATATGATATGATCATATCATATGAACTTCAAGCCTCCACTGACCACTGCTAACCTCTTCCTTTTGTGGTACAGGTGTCCTCTGCACTGAAAATGACAACAGTACACAAGTCATCAATTCATGAGTGCAGACTAAGGGGTCTGATGGGTACAGGGTTTTCAGAACACCAAACTGTGCGGAGTACTGCAACCGCTTCACGGAAGGGGTGGATCACGCAGCAACCGCTTCACGGAAGGGGTGGATCACGCAGATAAACTGCACATATCTCAGTTGTGTCCTGCTCAGAGTGAGCTGGAGCTACGTTCGATACGGCCCAGCATTGAGGACTCTGCAGACGACATTTTGTTTGAGAGTAACAAACCACCTCACTGAACATGTCACTGATGAGTGAATCTGTTTAGCAGATGACATGGAAGGAGAGGGGAGCAAGTGAGCAGGAGAACCCTACCTGTGTGAACCACTGGCTTCAGGAGAACCCTACCTGTGTGACCCACTGGCTTCAGGAGAACCCTACCTGTGTGAACCACTGGCTTCAGGAGAACCCTACCTGTGTGACCCACTGGCTTCAGAAGAACCCTACCTGTGTGAACCACTGGCTTCAGGAGAACCCTACCTGTGTGAACCACTGGCTTCAGGAGAACCCTACCTGTGTGACCCACTGGCTTCAGGAGAACCCTACCTGTGTGACCCACTGGCTTCAGAAGAACCCTACCTGTGTGAACCACTGGCTTCAGGAGAACCCTACCTGTGTGAACCACTGGCTTCAGGAGAACCCTACCTGTGTGACCCACTGGCTTCAGGAGAACCCTACCTGTGTGACCCACTGGCTTCAGGAGAACCCTACCTGTGTGAACCACTGGCTTCAGGAGAACCCTACCTGTGTGACCCACTGGCTGTAGATTAGAAGAGCACACAGTCAATGGGCTCTACTCCTACCACTGAACAGCATCTGAGCACTACAGCTCTGCTTCAAGCTGAGCAGGTTATTGTGACCTTGAAGAAGAATTATGTCTTCCTGTGGCTGGAATTCACATATCTTAACTGCGTCTAATTACATGCGGGAAAATGCTGCAATACGCAGCATTGCAATTTGTATAGCAGTATTTCGTATTTGATTATAATAAATTATCTTGTGTCAAAATGGCAGTGTTTCTTTAGTCATAAATATCAAATGGGAAAATAGGACTGTATGCACAGAGACCAACTACATTCATAAACAAAGTGATACATTAGCTATTGGGTTGAATTAAGTCACAAAATGAACTGATCAGAGAGTCAAAAATCACACAGAAACCTTAAACATGAACATGACGATGTACATATATGTCGCAAGGTTTTTCGAGGTATGATTTCCAACCACTTAGAGGACAATTTCATGGCTTAAGTTATGAACAGAACTCCGTACGCCCTTCTGTGAACTGAACCAACAAGCCTCAGCCTGTTGAGTGGATCCGTGGTATGCCAATGTCATCGCCATCTTGTGCAACTTTATTTGTCATTGTCTGTATGGGAAAAAAAAACTTCACAGAGGAAACAAAGATGCATGCATGGCTGAGATAAGCAACCCAACAGGGCTTAGGAGCACCTCACCTTCACCGACACAATAAACAATAACCAGTGACTTAAGAGGATTTACATAAGATGCGAGAAGCAATCAATGTCTGAAATACTAACGAGACAGCCACGGCATCTCAAGCCTCTCAAACAGTTGAATTAACAAATCTGAGATTGAAGTCATTTTACAGTGGTTTTGCTGCAGTCATTTTACAGTGGTTTTGCTGCATTCACATATGCAGTGAACACATATATACATGCATATATCAGGGTCAAAATTTGTAATATAAAATGAGGTAATGTGACTAAAATGGCGTGTACATTTATAGTTCTCTGCAGTAGTAGATGTGTGTCTGTCCTCTAGAGACAGCCATTACTGAGAGGGATAACTGCGATGACTCCTGGGGTTGCTGAAACGGTACACCGATTTGGCATAAGCACATCCTTACTGTTTCCTGTGATTTGGAATCAAGCTGTTCCTTCAGCCTCCTTGACAGCACACCACATGTCAGATATTGGTAAATGTGGCAAGATATTTTTTGTGTTTCTTTGTGTTCAAATACACTGCACTACACTGCCATTCAAATAAGAGGTTCTGAATATAAATTCTGGAGTGAAATTTATTTTCACAATGTTATGTATCACTTGTGACCAAGTGATTACACATTTATTTGAGGCACAACTGCAACAGTCAGCATTAATACCCCTCAAAAAACAATATTTGGGTAACATGAAAAGGATTACCTCAGAGGGACCTTTAGCCTGCACTTCCACCAGTTGGACTGCAGATGGCAGCATTCACAGCACATGGCAGAAACAACATCACAATCAGAACAACATTTGACCATGCTTTGTTTACAGTATTATTGAACAAAAAACAGACACATGGGTAACAATGAAATGTAAAGTTATTTTTAAACGTAATTTCCTTCACTGTCATTATCCTCCTCGTCTGGTTTGTATACAAATGTCAACACTTTATTGTCTTAAAACCTCTCAGGCCCACAACAAATGAATCACATTGGTTTTGAGATCAGTAACGTCTGTGAGGCCACGAGTGAAGCTCTGTTTTCTCCCGATTTTTTCGCAAACATTTGTTACCCTGTGGCTGCCCTTGTCCCCCGCTACAACAGATCAGCAGACTTTAAAAATGTTAAGCCTTCAACAATGGCGAGGCGGAAAAATGTGGAGGGAAACAATTAAATTACGCCTTGCATGAAGTTTGCTTTTCATTTTGGGAGGCAAATTTAGTGCCGCGGTTAATCATTTTGCTGTCGAACACGATTTGCAAAAAATATTCAAGAGCTTTACGTGCCTCACTGCCCCCTCTGTATTGCGAAATAATGGGCCTCCATCCAATTAAAAACTGCATTAAATCACCAAAGTGTTACATGCACTTTAGCGGTATCTTCCTAAATAGGTCTTTCTGCTTGTGCAGATGTTGGCAGTACCTTTGGAGGGGGGTCTTTTGAATGTGTGGTCTTTGTGTTAATCTAGCATTATTTAAGTCTGTTTGCATTTTTATGCATTACTGTATTGGCGTGCTTGCAGGGACAAACACACACACACAAAGCACAAAGCACAAAGCACATTATTTACTGTAAAAAAGAAAAGCATGTAGGCCAACATTTATGGTGCATGTCAAATAACCTGATATGCATTGGTATGGCAAATATGTGAGCCACCACTCTCGCTCTCTCTCTCTCTCTCTCTCTCTCTCTCTCTCCCTCTCGCCCTCCTTATGTGTGTGTGTGTGTTTCATTTCCATAAGCGTGCCCTGAACATCTGTCTTATTCTGCGGTAAAAAAAAACCCAACAAATTGCTGTGAGTGCGCATGGTTCATGTGTATTATTGTTGTGATACTCCAGTATTGAGCGTCCACTGGTGCAATACCTCAGTGGCACTCCTTCTGCCCTTCATCCTTCACTACCAGGCACTGCCCCCTACTGCCCCCCTACTGCCCTCTACTGCCCCCTACTGTTCCAACTGCTGCACTTTTAGGAAGGTTTGACCTCAGAAAGTGATCTAAATAACAAAAGGAATGAATAAACAGCACTCAGAAAGTCATTTCTATCAAGAGCTAAACAGAAGAAAGAAAAAAAGATAGATGGGTCCAATTCAGAGAGGGAGGGAGGAGAGAGAAGAGTGTCAGTGTGAGCGCCTCTCCATGTGGCTCTGAATGCTCCGTGTTTCACCATGTGGTGTTGAACAACCCACCCCATCGCAATCTTCAAAGCGCTGCGTAAAAAAAATAGTCTAGCTGTAACATAGCTGGTATTTCATGTTCACGAATCCAGGCTTCTACACTCTCCTAAAATTAAGTAGTAAGTCACTGAGCTATGATCACCAAACCTTCTGTGGGCATTTTGTGAAGGGCTTTTACCATTCGAGTCTATGGATGCATATTTGAGCTGGCACCTGCAGAAATGTATAGATATTTATAGAATAAGGAAAGATATCTTTCAAAATAATTTCTTAGAAAGAGAAATTTGAAAAAAATAAATCTGAATCCTGCGGTTTACAGCATATGACACTCAGAAAACAAACAGTAGGTATCATATGCAAGATGTTAATTAATGCAAATAATTATAACATCACCTTCACCACCATAACACAAAACATAGATGCTACAATACCCCCTATGATACAGATATCAATTTCTTTTCCAACAAAAGCTGACCATATAAACCAAAATATAATTTCCATTCTACTGATGTTACTCTGCACAGCAGCCTACAGGGGAAGAACAGAAGTAGTTGTATATGAATGATGTCTGAGGACTGAAAATACAAAGGCATAATAATGACCTCTTTATGTAGTGAAGATAGTTGTACAATATGAATATATAAGAGCTGGTAAATAATGATTCTGCACCTACATGGCAGGACATCCATAAAGCAGCCAGCATACAAAATCCCTCTTCCATAATTGGAAGCAATTTCAGTCTGTCCTTCATTTCTTCCTGTTCCATTTGAAACATGGCAGAACAAGAGTGCGAGATGCAGTTGTCACACAGAAGCCATACTATCTATTTTGGCTAATTAAAAGATTTGCAAATACACATGTCAGCTGATTATCACATACACAACTGTCTTCTGCGGTCCCCAGTTGCATCAGTATTCCGGAAACTCATTTGCCTCAGCAAATCTGATGTTTATTTAGAATGAATCAATCTACTTACCATTGAGTTAATTAATTGATATTTTAATGCTATTCTTATAATTGGAGCTGGATGAATCCGAGAACAAAGCAAGCCGATGAACACAAATAGAAGTGATCACTGTAATACACACATTTTTCTATTATTTTCCTCTCGACTCACGAGGGGGGTTGTGTGTCCCTCAGACGGCTTTGGTGGGGGGGTTTCTCCGCCACTAGATGACACCGTTGGGCAACAGTGTGATTCCACACCAAGCACACTTTCTCTCTTTCCCTCTCTCTCTCTCTCTCTCTCTCTCTCTCTCGCTCTCTCTCTCGCTCTCTCTCTTTCTCTCTCTCTTTAAACCCACTGAATTTTTTTGCTCCCTTCGTTCCTTCCTTGCCCACAAATTGGGGCACAATGCGATATTCTGGGGGATACTTTTCCGACACCTTCACTTTTTGAAGACACCTTCTGCCGTGCCCTAAATGGATCAGCCATGAAGGTCAAAGGGGGGGGGGGATGTCAGCCTGTGTCGGAGAGCGTGCAGAACCCCCCAGCATTCTGTTTAGGGAGGACCAGCTAGCTGATATTTACACTTATCGACAGGAAATCAAAGAGGACATTTTCCAGTGTCTTAAGCCAGCTGATAATGTTTACACTGCCTCGCCACTGAGAAGTAATAGCAGGACGTCTATGGATCATAAATGTCAGGGTGTAAGGAAGAAAGCCCAGGCACAGCCCCTCAGAGAAGGGCGCAGGGCACATTAATGTGCACAGACAGTTGAGAGCTTGCTTTCATGCAAGCGTGTTGATCCTCGTGTCAAAATATGGGTATTAAGTTTGGAAGTAAATGTTTTCGAGGTTTTAAGAAGCGTAGTTGCTTGAAAACATATGAAACAAATACAAGTATAAGACGAAAGGCTTTCGTCATGTTAGAAATATCACGTTGCATGTATTCTCTCTGTGCTATCTATAGCAGTTGTTTATCTTAGGCTCTGAGGTGATTTTACACGTTCAACTTCAAATATTTATATAGCAATGAGGGACGCGTGTAAATATTTAATGTCATTATCAGCATCATGATCAATCATTTTAATCCTGGCTTTTGATCATTCTGAATACATCTCGAGCTCATCTTTGTGTCTGATAATGTTTGCAATCTTCTTTTCCACGGGCGTTCAAAGACGAATATATATATAAAAAAAAAACCTTGTCACATCCTTTATCTGAAAGAACAATTATTTCCTCATCCCTTTAGCTTATCAGCTCCGATGATCAAATCAGATAGATGTGACAGCTAAATAAATATGTAAACGTGCAGCAACACAGCAGCACTGATTCCTCTCTCAGATAGACACACTCTCACACGACGCACACAAGGCTGCATTGCTAGCAGGATGACAAGTGGCACACCAGGGGAGCTAAAGGAGTGATTCTTCCTCCTCCTCCTCCTCCTGCTTCCCCCCTTTTCTTATCGTTTGATGATCCAGATATCATTTGTAATAAATTATTTACACTGTATGTTATTTATCTATATGTAAATGAGCGTGATTCGTGAACAGGTTCAGAGATAGGACCATTGTGTGCAGAGGTAAAATGTGTATGCACACACTGGCTCTGATTGATTCTTTTCTCTCCCCTGCACTAGTCCTGTGATAACTGATTGATGTTGAGCACTCCAGCCAAAATGACACAGCGTCAAGTTACCTCATATGATTTCATATTTCTGTTGGATTTTTATTTTTGGTCTGAGTGTTACACTTGTCATTCGGCGAAAATGTTTGTTTTGCTTTTATTTGCTCAGATATCTTTTCAAATCTTTTCTTTATTCAAATACATCTCATTTAGAGACAACAATACAACAGCACACAAAATGCTATAGATATCATCATTTTCTCCTTTTCTAAAGATTACAATTCAAAAATAGAAAGTATATATATTAAGCATTTATATTTTGTCGTACGATAATCCCTCAAGTGTAGACAGATGCTGCAGAATCAGAAGTAACCCTCTAAAATCAGGGTTCCCATATTACTTGCCACTGAGTGTCATGCAGTGTAGACATGCTCTGTCTTTTTATAGCATGCTGGTGAGCATCTAAGCTTTAATACTTTGGGTTGTCGCCTGTTCCCTTATTCCCCACATGCTTTGAAACATGTAAGTCTCTTTTCAATCAGTTTTTGAGCCCAGCATCGATATTGGACGGCGTCCGTGAAAGAAGAGGAGCTTTGGCCGCTTGATGTGAGGAAATTGCCACGGGAAGGGGATTGGCTTGACCTAGCTTTTTCTGCCCAAATGAAAGAAGAGGAAACACAAAAAAACACCACTATATTTAACCAAATCTGCAGCTTACTCCAAAAACACATGATAATGATATCCTCTTAACATGCCATGCAGTAGAATTACTGTCTGTGTGACAGAGGCAGACCGCATCCAAGATGGCAGGAGACAACTGTCCCTGCCATGACCAAAGCGTGTGCCCCCCCCCCCCCCCCCCATGAAATGTGCCATGGTTTCCCAAAGATCAACTAAATACACGCAAACCGCTGTTATTCTCTCTGACCAGTGGTCGCCGTCAACAGGATCCGCCACATTACTGTTGTTTCTCGCTCCAAATGACAAGTTCGTTTTAATGACCTCCAAATGCAGGGGAAAAAGGTCGAGAGAAGTGTTTGCCCACAGTAGCACTCTCACTCCCTGCCATAACAGGCTTATGCTTGTTCGCGATTAGCGTAGCATGGGTGAATCGCCTCCTTTTGTCTACCCCTGCATCTCTTAAAATAACATCTTTCATGAGTTTCCTGTTGTTTTCCCAGAATCTTAATTAGCGATTAGTTGGAATAATTCTCCAATCGCCTAATTCCTTTTTTTCCCCTCTCTCCTCCTCCTCCTCCTCCTTCTTCTTCCTCGACGCTCTGCAGCAGAGACTGTGTTATTTTAATTAAGCAGGGGTCAGATGTATTAACGCAGTGGGAAAGCGCCAAATGATGCAACCCGCCTCAAACGCAGAGTCCCCGGGACGCCACGTCTACTCCTCCCCAAAAACAACAAGGAGGGGGGCGAGGGGTTGTGTGTGTGTGTGTGTGTGTGTGTGTGTGTGTGTGTGTGTGTGTGGTGTGGGGGGGGGGGGGGGGGGGGGGGGGGGGGGGGGGGGGGGGTGGTGGACTCGTCAGGGGGCAGGTTTATGTTCTCTTGAAGAGCCTAATGATTCTTTTTGATTAGATGTTTAAATCGGGTCGTGTAGGAAAGGATGTGTGTGTGTGTGTGTGGGGGGGGGGGGGGGTTGAGGAGGGTGGAAGAGGGGTTGCTAGGAATGGAGAAATGAAACGAAGAGATAGAGAGAGACAGAGACTTAAAAGAGGAAGAGTCTCCAATGCGCCCCTGCAGAAGAGACTTGATCAGACCATAAATCAAAATGTCCAGGTCCTATCGTGATTCAGATCTTTTGACAGTAAAATTGCTTGCTTTCTTCACCACATTGCATTATGGCAGGGAGGCACATGGTAAATAAAGAACCATCAGACCACAGATCAGTCGGGCAGATTCAACGGTTTCAAAGAGGACCAACTCAACTTAAAGAAGTGACCAAGAAACAAATCTAAGAATCTCACGGAACTTTACAAGGTTACAGCCTAGCCTTTTTGCCAAAGTACCATGAAGCTGAACAATATTAAAACATTATAACAGCCTTTGTAGGGCCTTGTGCACTTGTCTGAAATAAGGCCTCCTCAGCCAGCTGTCGAGTGAAATAACACACGCTTGTCTAACCATCGTAACTCGCAGAACAGATTCCTTAGCATGTGAAGAAAAAAGAAAAAACATAAGTGTACAAAGTATTGGCCTTTTTCTGACTCCGCTGAAAGACAAGAAAGGTCTGATATTAAGAAGTGCTGGGGGACTGGGGCCTGCCTGCCTGTAGGGCCCCAATGCTGACTGACACCCTCTCATTGATAGTGAAATCTAGCAGGTGCATTTACGTGCTCTCCTCTGATCCGCACACCCGCCGCACTTGTCTTCTTAGCGTGCTCTGTAATATGCAGCTTCAAAGATCAGTATGAACGCCATGCGGCGCGATAAGATCTGCAGTGTGGAGTTCTCCTTCCCTTTTCTCCGCTTCTCCTCCCCCCCCCCCCCCCCCCCCCCCCCCCCCCCCCCCCCCCCCCCCGGCTCTCAATCTCTCACTCCCCCCTCCCAACCCCACTACCTCCACCACTGCCTTCACCACCAAAACACTCTTTTGGGGTTTTCTTAAGAAAATGTCAGTTTAATCGCATCTTAATGCTTTGATAATGGGCCCCTTTTTACATGTTCCGAAGCACAGCCACATCAGTGTCTTAAAGGAGCAGGCTGAAGAAAAGAAAGGAGGCTTTTGAAAGAAAAAGAAAAAAAATCTCGGGAAATTAAATTCGCCTGGGTTTTCCTATACTGGGCACGGCCCTTCGTCTCCGTTTGACCCAACTTGACTATACCGTCGAGTCATTAATTGTTTCACACAAAGACACAGAGAGAGAGAGAGATCAGACAACTCCGATTAAGTCTCTGATCAAGGAAACACGTGAAACACAGAGACGCAGCGAAAGAGGGGGACATTATTAGGTGTTCCTTAGAACCAAAGTGGCGTCTTCAAAGGAATGAATGAACGCATTGTTTGGATTGTGAACGATGTTTTGAAGATTGCCTGCACAGTATTTGCACTGCATTAACGTGTCATGAAGGGAAGTGGCAGAGTGAGCCTATAGAGTACACACACACACATGTACGTGAACACAGCGAGAGACCAGATAAGACAACCCACGTGAACGGACACACACACAAGTCGCGCAGAAACCCACGAGAGCTAAGGTGGAGCGAATCCAAACGAGTCACTTTTTGTTTCTTTCATAGATTGCAGGTGCACAACCAGCTGCCGGGCTTAGATGACGTTTTTCTTTTTTTTTTTTTCTCTCCCCAATTCCTTCATGCCTGTCACTCAAAGTGACAGGCAGGTGAGGCTGGATATGTGCAATCCCTCACATCAGCTGCCATCACAATCTCTCTCTTTTTTTTAACGACGGCTGGGTGGAAGACATGAGAGGAGGAGGAACTACAGACCGAGCAGCAATCACCAGACTGATGTGTTGAGTGAAGAGGAGTCACTCAAATATACCTTGACAACTTTGGAACAATAATGGGCAGATTGGACATGACTGTTGCCTTACCTTGTGTGTATGTGTGTGCATGTGTGTGTGTGTGTGTGTGTGTGTGTGTGTGTCTGTGTGTGTGTGTGTGTGTGTATGTGAGCGCATGTGTGTGAGTGTGTATGTGTGTTTGCCTTTTGGAGGGAGCGAGTGTGAATGTTTTTATACATTTGCTCTCTTTTTTTTTCTCAAGAAAAGTCCGTAATGGCAAACCTTGAGGCGGTGTGGTAAATCCCCCAAAGCGGCCCTTCACTAGCACAGATGGAGGAGAGAGCAGCATGTGCCTCTGTCCCAGTCTGACTCCATCTGCGTCAAATGAAATGGTGGGCAACATCAGCCAGTCACACAGCCTTTTGACAAATAGCAACATTACTCCTGCGGTCGAGCAACACCGACATTGCTTTTTCTCCCCTCTCCCCCTTCTCTCTCTCTCTCTCTCTCTCTCGATTCTCTCTCTCCCCCTTCTCTCTCTCCCTCTCTCTCTCTCTCACACTCTCTCTCTCTCTCTCCCTCTCTCTCTCTCTCTCACACTCTCTCTCTCTCTCTCCCTCTCTCTCTCTCTCTCACACTCTCTCTCGCTCTCTCTCTCTCTCCCTCTCTCTCTCTCTCCCTTCTCTCTCTCTCTCTCTCTCTCTCCCCCTCTCTCACACTCTCTCGCTCTCTCTCCCTCTCTCTCTCTCTCACACTCTCTCTCTCTCTCTCCCCCTTCTCTCTCTCTCTCCCTCACTCTCTCTCTCTCTCCAACTCTTTCTCGATGCGAAGCACAGAGTGAACCCGCTTAGTGTAATCACTCAGTCAAAGCGCACACGAGCCCCACTGAGGGCAATGGAGTCTGGGTACACAACATTATCTGCGCCTCAAGATGGATCCTTGACTAATCCCACAGTCTGCCACGAGATACTCCCCCATGATGCTCAGGGACGGGGAGGCAGCACGCTGGCTGGATCGGGGTGGGGCTCCCCAGCCGCCTTTCCCACGCACTGGAGGCTCGGCTGGGTCCTGGCCCCGTGCACCTTGATGTCCGGCCGACCGGATCGGCAGGAGGCCGACCCCGGATCTCATTCCTGGGGCCCGTTTATCGATGAAAACCGCTGGCAGCCCCCGGCCGCCTCAAGCTCGGCGCCCGTGCAGACAGATATTTCGCTGTTTGCTTTGTTTTGTTTCCAATTACTTTTCAAGCAGTGAGCCATCCCAACCCCCCACCCCCCAACACCCCTCATTCCCCCTCCCCCCACACCACCCCGATATTACTGCTGAAGCAACAAGACCCCCTCCTCTTCATCTCTTAATGAGCTGGATTGCATGGTCTGTCATAAGTGGTGGATTTGGTGGTTATTTGCCGAAACACAGACGTGCTGCATTGTGTGTGACTCCACACTCGCGTCGCCGTTCCTCTTTGATTCGGACTAATGGTGCCCCACCAAGCAGCACAATGTGGGGTGGGTGTGCCGAATCCCCTAATTCCAAATCGTCTCAAAGAGCCGCGCATGTAGCAAGAGAAACAACCGCACAATGACACACAAATGAAGTGATGGCGGAGGCCGGTGAGAGGAACCCCCCCCCCTCCCAAATTATTGTGAACATGAAAAATCAGAGTATTGACAGAATCGGCAGCCATTATTGCAACGACTCAAAGAGGAAGCGACACCATGCTGATTCTCTTTACACAGTTGACAAACTCGATGTAATTAAATTCTATTCTGAGCATTTAGAACTGAGAAGTGTGCAAGTCTTTTCCTTTCATTTGCACATAGATTGGACAGCCAGCTAAACACAGAAAGCCATCGAGCCACTTACATTTGGTCAATAGGATTAATTCAATGATACAAAAAGAAATTACATGTGTTTCATGTCAAATGAGAACAAGAACACATGAAAAGAAGTCCATGTAAGATGGTCATGTGGATGTAAAAGGAAAAAAAACATTTGGTCCCTGAATTGTGTGTCAAAAACATGGCTCAACATGCAAGGAGAGCTTCACTTTGACTGGCACTGCGCCAGCAGCGTGATGCCCAAATGTCAGCCTTTAGCTTGAAACGTCTCCGAAACCGGCCAGTGAATTATTTTTAGCGTTGGCTGGGGGAGAGGGGAAGAGAAGAGAAAGTTTGCGAGGCGCACAAGTAGGTCAGCTTTCACACCGTGGTGCCTCAATCCCGGTACTAGTTACAATTACACATCTCCGGTCCAAGTCTTAATCCAGTCTGAGCCAAACCCAATTCAAGCTTCCCTCCTCCTGGCTGCTATTGCAGCCTGTGCAATCCAAACAGTGCATTCAACCAAAGGCTCTCTCGGCGCCTCGGCAGATGACTCAGAACTTGTTTGGAAGGGCGAATGAAAGTTTGATTGCTTCTATGTAGCCCGAAATTGAAACGAGACGCACTTGAATGTCTTAAATGGTCTGAACGGCTATCATTTGCCCATGCACCGCTGATGGGAAATAACAAAACGCTGTTGTTTGATATTATTGCGCACCTCCTCCCTAGGGTGTGATTAAAATTAATGAGTCCCTCTTTGAACATGACAAGCCTGCTACATCCACGTCTTCGTGATACTTCAGATATTAGGAGGCAAAAATGATGTTCTCCTGAGCATGAGTGACCACAATATACTCATTGAGAAAAAAGGTTAAGGGGTTCTTCATCTTGTCCTAATACAAGAGAACCAATCGATTTTTTTCGTGTGTCGAACCAATGTCGAACCTTTCATCCTGAACTACAGCTCACCCCCAACCCATAAACTAAGCTCATCTGTATTAGTATCAAGAAAAAAAAATGTGGATGTTTACTGAACCAAACTAAACCGAACAAAGAGTAAAATACAAAGAACGATCATGCCTTTTTATCATATCATCATTGCACACACCAGTGCACACAAAGCCTTTGGCTGGTAGGCAGAATGTGCCCACAGACCCCAACAGTGCCTAGAGACTGACTGACTGAACTGACTGACTGACTGACTGCTAGGCCACTAGTCAAGTCTTGGCTCTGTTTACAAGGTACTCCTCTGCGAGCTGACAGCTCTATCGCTGGGGCTGTGTTCCTGCTCCCCGAGTGCAAAGGCACGCCAGGTGTGCCTGCAATTAGTCGCCGAGTGATGGATGGGATCAGGCCAGGCTGATGGGGCCGGCCTTATTACATTACATCTGGATGGATCCCCGATTTATTTATGAAGCGACAGAGAGAGAGAGAGAGAGAGAGAGAGAGAGAGAGAGAGGGGAGAGAGAGAGGGAGAGAGAGAGAGGGAGAGAGAGAGAGAGAGAGGGAGAGAGAGCAGGTGACCTCGCCGCAATGAAAATGATGAGGTTTATGGCGCCGCGGCCTCCGTTTGAACTGTGACAGGTAAACAAACTAATTGATTTCCTGAGCCTCACTGTGGAAGACTTGTCACACATGCATACAGTACACACATACACACACACACACACACAAACACATGCACATTCCTGCTTCCACTAACTGTTTGCAGAACAGACGAACCCATCATCTGTAGCACTGAAAACATGTCAGTGTGGAGCGAGTAATTTGCGCTGATGAATGACAAGCACAGACTCCTGTTCAGTAGTCGGAGTGCTCATTAGAAAACACATTTTCAGATGTCACCCAGCTCCAGAGTTTTTGTAGCTGCTCTGGTGTGTGTGTGTGTGTGTGTGTGTGTGTGCGCTTTTTTCCAGTTCTGGTGTGTGTCTGTGTGTGTGTGTGTGTGTGTGTGTGTGTGTATGTAGGGACGAAGAGAAATAAACAAATACTGCTTGAATATTGCAATGTCACAAGAACGAGCAGAAGGACCTCAAACCTCAATTGACATGTCTGGTGGAACTGAGTAGCTCTTTCTCTCTCCCTTTTTCTCTCTCCCTCTCTCTCTCTCTCTCTCTCTCTCTCTCACTCTCTCTCTCTCCCTTTTTGAACGCTGACAGCCATCTGTGTGGATTCCTTTCACTCGTGCTAATGAGCAGTGTGTCGCTCGGGCCCCGTCTCTGCAGTCCGGTCCCAGGGGGGCCCACTACAGCTGCCGGGCTTTCAACAAGCTCCACCAGCTCCACCAGCTCTGTCTCAAAGTGCACTGCCGCCAAACAACCAACTTTCTCCCATTCAAAGTTAGAAAACAGAACGAACGTACGCCACACATCTGCACCGTACTTCAGCAACCCGTCAGTTAAGGGAGGAAATATGAAAGGCTGTCGAAGTGGAGCGCAAGAAAATGAATAAACAAACAAGTTGGGGGGGAAGATAGCAGACGTACGTACAGGCACAGCCATAGCAGACGTGCGTACAGGCACAGCCATAGCAGACGTACGTACAGGCACAGCCATAGCAGACGTGCGTACAGGCACAGCCATAGCAGACGTACGTACAGGCACAGCCATAGCAGACGTGCGTACAGGCACAGCCATAGCAGACGTGCGTACAGGCACAGCCATAGCAGACGTACGTACAGGCACAGCCATAGCAGACGTGCGTACAGGCACAGCCATAGCAGACGTACGTACAGGCACAGCCATAGCAGACGTGCGTACAGGCACAGCCATAGCAGACGTACGTACAGGCACAGCCATAGCAGACGTGCGTACAGGCACAGCCATAGCAGACGTGCGTACAGGCACAGCCATAGCAGACGTGCGTACAGGCACAGCCATAGCAGACGTACGTACAGGCACAGCCATAGCAGACGTACGTTCAGGCACAGCCATAGCAGACGTACGTACAGGCACAGCCATAGCAGACGTGCGTACAGGCACAGCCATAGCAGACGTGCGTACAGGCACAGCCATAGCTAAGGGACAGACGTGCGTACAGTATGCACAAAACTGACCTGTATTTGTCTCTCTGTTGTGTTATATGTCTTGTGTTTTTATAGTGT